>NC_142065.1:210971253-210996253 GCF_059756535.1 Pantherophis guttatus | reverse complement strand
AAGGAAGAAAAAACTTAATGGCTTTTATAATATTTTCAACATTTCAAGAGTTTATTATAGACACATCCCAAAGAGCTTCTTTAGCTGAGCCTTCAGAGATGGTAAATATTGAGAAGCTCTCATAATCTTTATCGGGATTATTTTAATTGGGTTTAAAAGCATCAAAACTTTAGGATAATTGCTGCCTCCAAATGGCACCTATGCTTTCTTTTTTTAAATATGTGGATAAGCACCATTGCTAAAGAAAGAATTGATTGCTTCCCAGAATCAGGCTTACAACATTTATTTAAAGGACTGAAACTCTAACTTAAAAATAAGAAATGTATTATCTACTTAATTTTAACAGCTCAAATAATATCTGCCCAACCTTGAAAAACTTTAGGTAATGCAACGTTTTGAGATGTGGATTATTAAGTCTTCTGCAACTGTCACATTAGGCGGAAAAACATACACACACTCAAAGCTAAAATAATAAAATATCAGAAGCACAATTCCATCAAAACTGGGTGGATTTTATAATACTTTGGACAGCCAACCAACCACTGGATGATCTAACAAATTAACTTAAGAGCTCGCTCTCTTGAGGCACACATGACAAGTTTCAAGTTTTCCTACTTCAGAAACATTATGTAAAGATCCAGTTGTCGCAGTGGTGGGTTCCTCCCAGTTCAGTCCGGTTCGGCTGATCCGGTAGCGGTGACAATATGACATCACCGAACCGGTTCTCCCCCCCCGCCCTCCCCCCCACCCATGTTATTCTTACCTTTTATTTGGTCCCACCCCCAATCTATTGCTGCCTCCTGAGTCGCAGCTGATGACTAGAGGGAAAAAAAACTGTTTAAACTCTTGCCGCAGGGCTTCAAAGGGCCGCCCTACAGCTGATCAGTGTTAAAAGCAAACAAATGAGTCGGGTCGTCAGTGCGCAGATTGGTCGTAAGTGCGAGGACCTTCCAGAAATGACTCTGACCAGCTAGCCACCCCCACCTAGTCACATGACCTCCAAGCCTCACCCACAAAATAAGCCACGCCGACAGAACCGGTAGTAAAAAAAATTAGAACCCACCCCTGAGTTGTCGGGATAAAGTTCTGATGTTGGGGAAAGTAGAAGGAAAAAGTAGAAGTAGAAGAATATAAATCCTTCCATTCCCCACTGTCCTGTCAGAGCTGAAGAAGCTTCTTGGATGGGAAGCAAAACATCTTCAAAAGAAAAAACAAGAAAGTCCAGTTGCCTCCTGAAAAAGCACCTTAGGGACAACCAATGACCTGTATGATCGAGAATCTCTACAGACTTTTAGAAGGAAAGAGGAGAAGAGGAGAAGCAGCGATGTGGATGGACTCTATTACAATGGTGATGACTGTAAAATCCTCAGTTCCTGCTATCTATTTATGAAGAGCAGCTGTCCGGAGTGCAAGTGGGCAATCCCACGATTTCTCTTTTTCCCAGAGAGATCTCACCAGCCAGTATTCATTGTGTAGCTCCTGATTTCCACCATAAGTGGTGCAGTGGTTAGAGTGCAGTACTGCAGGCTCCTTCTGCTGACTGCCAGCTGGCTGCAATTTGGCAGATCGAATCTCACCAGGCTCAAGGTTGACTCAGCCTTCCATCTATCCAAGGTTGGTAAAATGAGGACCCAGATTGGATGGATGGATGGATGGATGGATGGATGGATGGATGGATGGATGGATAGATAGATAGATAGATAGATAGATAGATAGATAGATAGATAGATAGATGATAGACAGACAGAAAGACAGATATTTATTTATTTATTTATTTATTTATTTATTTATTTATTTATTTATTTATTGGTTCGATTTATATGCCGCCCTTCTCCGGAGACTCAGGGCGGCTTATAATGCGTTAAGCAATAGCCTTCATACTTTTGTATATACCTGCTTAGTAGGGCTTTCGGCCCCCCCAAAACGGTGTTCTTTTTTATACAAAGTCAGCTTATTGCCCTCACAATCCGGGTCCTCATTTTACCTACCTCGGAAGGATGGAAGGCTGAATCAACCTTGAGCCTTGGTGAGATTCGAACTTGCAGTAATTGCAGGCAGCTGGCAGCTAAGTGCTATTTAACAGCGCTTTAGTCCACTGCTCCACCAAGGCTCTGTAGATAGATCACAGCAATAGCACTTAGACTTATATATTGCTTCATAGTGCTTTACAGGCCTCTCTAAGTGGTTTACAGAGTCAGCACATGGGCTCCAACAATTTGGGTCCTCATTTTACCCACCTCGGAAGGATGGAAGGCTGAGTCAACCTTGAGCCTGGTGAAATTTGAACTGCCGAATTGCAGGCAAGCAGGAGGCAGTAGAAGTAGCCTGCAAGATTGTACTCTATTTACAAGGAAGGAAGGAAGGAAGGAAGGAAGGAAGGAAGGAAGGAAGGAAGGAAGGAAGGAAGGAAGGAAGGAAGGAAGGAAGGAAGGAAGGAAGGGTGTGCTTTACTCTATTGCTTCATAGTGCTTTACAGGCCTCTCTAAGCAATTTACAGAGTCAGCCGATTGCCCCCAATAATCTGGGTCCTCATTTTACCCACCTCAGAAGGATGGAAGGCTGAGTCAACCTTGAGCCTGGTGAGATTCGAACTGCCAAACTGCAGGCAGCCGGTGATCAGCAGTAGCCAGCAGTACTGCATTCTAACCACTGCACCACCGCAACTCAATCTCTGTCTATAATCTATCCATCCATATCTATCTATCTATCTATCTATCTATCTATCTATCTATCTATCTATCTATCTCTACCTATAAATTTAGAAATAATTTCCTCCTCTGCCTCTGGAGGTTTGTATGTGTGGGTCCATCTGTATGCAAGTTGTGTGTGATGAGGTGTGATGAGACTGGAGAGGAAGCAGTGCAGAGAGAGTTTAGATGTCCACCAACCATATCACTAACCCTGCCACTAATTACCCCATCCTGACCGGATCTAGCCCCATCTCTAATCCTGATTAATTTTCCTTGTGAATCAACGACGCTTCAGGGGAAATCCATCGGTCTCCTGTGCCGCTGACCATCCGTCATAAAAATCCCCGAGCATCTGCCGAAGGAACCCATTTCTAACTCCAAATTAAATTAGCCTCGCAATTTCCTTGATTGATCCTCCGGCGGGCCCCTCCTCCCTCCGAGGGGCCTAATGGTGGCCCCCGCAAGCAATTTGGGAGGAAGGGAGATAGCTCTGCATTAACAGTTTACGGTAATTGCTTTCTTTAAAAAGCTTGTAAATAAATATCAAGTGCCTCATTTCTCTCCAGGCTGAATGAACCTCCTGATGGGGAGAACTCCAAATACGGAAAATAAAGCTCCAAAATTAAAGCCTCATCAACTTCAACCCTCCTTTCTCCCCCACCCCTCCCCGTAAGTCTTTTCTCAGATGGGAAATACTCCGCACAGTCACCCAAGGAAATATGCACATATACAAACAGCTAATGGTTGTCGAGCAGGCACAACGAGAACCAAATACAGCGGCATTCGGCTTCCTTCACCATCTTAAAACCCATCTGGGTAACTTCGGAGGCTCCCAGAGAGAATTCAAACGAGCCTTTTGCTCCGCCAAACAGTTAGCGCTTCGGAAAAAACAGCTTGCCCCGAGTCTCGTAAAGCAGACAATTAGGACAAGAAGGAATCTCTCCGGAAATTGATTAGGAAACTGCTAATGAAGGCTCCCAGGTTGGCAATAGTTGTGCAGAAGCACAATACACACTGGAGATGTAGGAAGTGTTCACGTTACAACCATTCGTTGAATGTTTGTTCGAAGTTGCAAGGTGGGGTCCACAAGGTTCTCTGAGCTGGCTGGTTTTCTCGCAGATGTTTCATGACCCAACTACGGAACATCATCAGTGCTTGAAGGGAGTGGGGCTTGGGAAGAGGAGGAGGAGGAGGAGGAGGAGGAGGAGGAGGAGGAGGAGGAGGAGGAGGAGGAGGAGGAGGAGGAGGACTTTGGAGTCCTTGTGCTCTCTGAGCTTGGCTATTTCCTGAAGATATTTCATCACCAAACTAGATGACGTGATCAGGGATGCTCCTGGAGACATTGAGTTCTAATCCCGCCTTAGGCATGAAAGCCAATTGGATGACTTTGGGCCAATCACCAAGATATAGTGAGTTCTAGTCCTGCCTTAGCCATTAAAGCCAGCTGGGTGACTTTGCACCAATCACTAGGAGACAGTGAGTTGTAGTCCTGCCTTAAGCATGAAAGCTGGCTGGGTAACTTTTGGCCAATCACCAGGTGATGCTGAGTTCTTGTCCCTCCTTAGCGACAAAAGCTGGCTTGGTGACTTTGGGCCAATCACCAGGAGACAGTGAGTTCTAGTCCCACCTTAACCATGAAAGCCAATTGGGTGACTTTGGGCCAATCACCAGGAGACAGTAAGTTCTAGTCTTGGCTTAAGAATGAAAGCTGACTGGGTGACTTTGGGCCAATCACCAGGTGATGCTGAGTTCTTGTCCCTCCTTAGCGACAAAAGCCGGCTGGGTGACTTTGGGCCAATCACCAGGAGACAGTGAGTTCTAATCCCGCTTTAGCCATGAAAACCAATTGGGCAACTTTGGGCCAATCACCAGGAGACAGTGAGTTCTAGTCCCACCTTAGCCATGAAAGCCAATTGGGTGACTTTGAGCCAATCACCAGGAGACAGTAAGTTCTAGTCTTGCCTTAAGAATGAAAGCTGACTGGGTGACTTTGGGCCAGTCACCAGGTGATGCTGAGTTCTAGTCCTGCCTTAGCCATGAGCGCCTGCTGGTTGACTTTGGGCCATTCACCCTCTTTCATCCCAACTTACCTCACTGGATTGTTGTTATGATGAAAACCAAGAAGAGAAAGGTGTGTAGGACATATTTCCTACCTTGAGTTATTTAGTAAAAATAATGCAGGTGAGATATGAATGAATGAATGAATGAATGAAATATCTGCAAGCAAACAACCAAGCTCAGAGAGCATCAAGGACTCCATAATTCAACCTGAGCTACAGAATTTCTCTTCTATTGTATTCATTTCTCATTGATCATATCTGTAGGGCCAGTGCCTACAGCTCACTATATTTCTTCCATACCCTATCTGTATTCAGCTAACTTTCCTTCAGCAGCTATTCATTGTCCATTCTTTTCTTCTTTACGTGACCTGTTCTCATTGCACTCACATTTTTAATTTTTTAATTTTCCTGGCCCAGGCAATTCTCTCCTCCTTTAATAGAGCAGGCAGCACAGTTCTTTCAATCCTGTAAAAAAAAATATATTTGGCTTTTACACTAGACCACATTTAGGCCACAATCTTTCTGTTGGCATTGGCACGCTTTGTTTTCTCAGTCACGGCACGTAATGGAATAACAGAATAGCAGAGTCGGAAAAGACCTTGGAGGTCATCTAGTCCAACCTCCTGCTTGAGCAGAAAACACTATCCCATTTAAGGGAAATCATTGTCCAGTCTCTTCTTAAAAGCCTCCAATAATGATAGGATAAAACATTAAATACAGAACGGAATGGAATAGAATGGTGTTTACCCAAGAAATGTAGCACACACAAAACTCCGAACAACTCCATTTACTACAAACACAGTCTTTTTCAAATGCAGGCTATTACTAAAAATGTCCTTAACAGCCTGCCAGGAATTCCAAAGATTAGATAAAGGCTTACAAGAGTTGGCAATTAGCCCAGAAACCAGGTTTGCAAGGAAACTTCACTCTCAAATGCTCAGCGAGCGACTGGATGAACACACGTTGTTTCCTGCAACGTTTGCCAGCTGTGTGCAAACTTAAATAGGCTAAGGGAGTGGCCAATTAGCTCCAAGCCTTACTCTCGAGGAGACCTCCTCCTGAGGAACCACTCCTGCCTTTTGGCAGCTCTGCGTGCTCGTGCATTGAGAAGAGGCTCCTCCACTTCACTCTCTTCACTTGAAGGAGCCTCTGGAGGAACAGAAGACCCTGGCTGAATCTCTGCCTCTGGCACCACATCTTCTTCAGCCTCCTCACTGTCCAACTTGAGCGCCGGCTGCACAGGCTGCTGGCACGACACCACACCAGCCTCCTCGTCATCAGGATCAGCCACAATCAGCGCAGGTCGCTGGCGAGCCACAACAAATGGAGTGGAATGGAATGGAATAACAGAGTTGGAAAGGACCTTAGAGGTCTTCTAGTCCAACCCTTTGCTCAAGCAGGAAATACTATCCCATTTCAGACAAATGGTTGTCCGATCCCTTCTTAAAAACCCCCAGTGTTAGAGCACCCATAACTTCTGGAGGCAAGTTGTTCCACTGATTCATTGTTCTCACTGTCAGGAATTTTCTCCTTCGTTCTAGGTTGCTTCTCTCCTTGATCAGTTTCCACCCGTTGCTTCTTGGTGCCTTGGGAAATAGGTTGACCCAATTTCAGACAAGTGGCTATCCAGCCTCTTCTTGAAAACTTCCAGTGTTGGAACAACTTCTGGTGGCAAGCCGTTCCACTGGTTAATTGTTCTCTCTGTCAGGAATTTTCTCCTTAGTTCTAGCTTGCTTCTCTCCCTGGTTTGTTTCCATCCATTGCTTCTGATCCTCCCTTCTGGTGCTTTGAAAAATAAATTATCCCCCTCCACTTTGTGGCTGACCCTTAAATATTGGAACGCTGCTATCGTGCCCCACCTCCCAGTCCTTCTTTTCTCTAGACCCGTGATGGCGAACCTATGGCACGGATGCCACAGGTGACACACGGAGCCATATCTGTGGGCACGTGAGTGTTGCCATAGCTCAGCTCCAGCGCACATACATGTTTGTTTGTTTATTAAATTTGTATACCGCCCTACTCCCGAAGGACTCAGGGCGGTGAACAGGCACAGAATAAAATACAGAAATACAAAAGTTAGAAACAATTTAAAACCAAATTAAATAATTTAGCCCAAGACAATTAAAAATCCCAATAATTTAAAACAAATTAAAATTTCAGTTTAAAAATTTAAAAGAAAGGGGAGAAAATTAGGCCAGGGTGGCTTGCTGGAATAGGAGGGTCTTAAGAGCACAGCGGAAAATGCGCAGATCTGGGATTCTCCGTATCTCCGGGGGGAGCTCGTTCTAGATAGTGGGTACCCCCACAGAGAAGGCGCTGGCCAGCTGATTTTTGGGCCTTCTGGTTCCACCGGAAGTTGGGAAATGGGCTGTTTCCAGCCTCCAGAGGGCCTCCGGGGGGTGGGGAAGGCTGTTTTTGCCCTCCCCAGGCGCCTAGAAAGCATCTGGAGCCTGGGGAGGGTGAAAAATGGGCCTACCAGCCCATCATGCCATCGCGTGCTGAAAGCAGGGGGACTTGGGGGGGTCACATGGGCATGCGCAGGGGCGGGGTGCATTGAATTATGCACTCCCCCCGCTTTTGGCACGCGACGGCAAAAAGATTAGCCATCACTGCTCTAGACTGACCAAACCCAAATCCTGCAACCATTCTACATTTTTTTTTTTTATCTCCAGGCCTTTAATCATCTTAGCTGCTCTTCTCTCCACTTTTTCCCCAAGTATCAACATCTTTGTCATATTGTGTCTTAGGAATCAGCCTCCACCAGAAAAATGTTGATCCTATTGACTTTCTAGAAGTCATGGAGGGGTCCTAGATGTCACCCCCTTTCATAACATTTCAGGCAGAATTCAGACACTTTTATTTATTTATTTTATTTATTTATTATTTAAATTTCTATACCGCCCTTCTCCTTTCGGACTCAGGGCGGTGAACAGCCAAAAATAAAACATTTGTACACAAAAGTTAAAACAGTTTTAAAATAATTAAATAAAGTTTGGCCCACAATTTAAAACATTTCAATTAAAATCAGTATCAATTTTAAAACCAATATAAAATCAGGCCAACTTTTCCTGGTATGCTTGCTAAACTCACCTCCTTGTCCTTGTGTTGATATTTTTCCCTTTGAACAGAAGAGTGTTTGTCAATTTTGGTGACTTTTAAGATGGATGGACTTCAACTCCCAGAATTCCCCAGCCAGCGTTAATTCTTCTTATTGCTCAACATAGGCGAAGACTTCGCCGCAATTTAAAGCAATTCCACAAACTTCTTCACGAGCAAACCCCATTTATATTTTAGCAATTCTTCAAGCACACATCTATACCTGCAGTCTTAATGTATCTCACAAGAAATATGATATCCTTTTCATCATTTTTCCCCTGAGGTAAAAGATGTCGGTTTCGTTCCTTTAATATGTTTCTCTCCTTCCCTTCAAGATCTCTAAAAGAAAAAAAAATCTTCCCATCGCCCCTCACTTCGGTTTTGCCTTAAATGTTTTTACTATTTTATTTTATTGACTAAATCTGATGATGTTACCTAGTTGGGTAATGAAACACCCACAAGAAAACCACCACAATCAAAGAGACCCCACAGTCTTTGTCCTCCTCCTCCTCCTCTTCCTCCATCTCCTCCTCCTCTTCCTCCTCCTCCTCCTCCTCTCCACAAACCCCACTCCCTTCTAGCACTGATGATGTTATCTAGTTGGGTAATGAAACATCTGCAAGAAAATCACCAAGATCAGAGAGCACCAATGACCAAACAGTCCTCCTCCTCCTCCTCCTCCTCCTCCTCCTCCTCCTCCTCCTCCTCCTCCACATCATCATCATCATCATCATCACCCCCCTCTCTCCTAGCACTGATGATGTTGCCTAGTTGGGTAATGAAACGTCTGCAAGAAAACCACCAAGATCAGAGAGCACCAAGGACCCCACCGTTTCTTTCATGTGTTTAAAACATCTCTACCAGCCACTCCTCCGAATACCAAACTCCGGATGGCTTGCAACCAATGAAAGCAATATATATATATATATATGGCTGGTGTTCTCGGCTTCGTGCTTTTAACTGCAGAAACGGCTCCGATCACACACATTGCTCCTAGAAGCACGAAGCCGAGAATACCAGCCTGAAGATGACGAATGAGACTTCGTCGAAACATTGCCAAGAAACCTCCAACTTTACGTGGGAGAAAACCCGAATAACCAAAGACATATAGAGCAAAATTATTCTGCATTTTTCTGCCTCTTTTCATCTTCAGGAATTTTTTTTTTTTTTTTTGCTTTCTTATGGACCATCCTTCACTAATATCCTTTTTCTACCTGTACACCTTATACAGGTAGTCCTCGATTTACGGCCACAATTGAGCCCAGCATTCCTGTTGCTGAGTGAGAAATTTGTTAAGTGGCTTGGCCCCAGGGATGAAATGTAAAATTTGTTACTACCGGTTCTGTGGGCGTGGCTTGGTGGGGGGGGTAACGTGACAGGATGGGTGTGGCCAACTTTTATTTTTTTAACTTTTCAAAGCATTTTTTCTAATGCTTTGAAAAGCCTCTCTGCCGATCAGGCAACTCAGCTGGGATCATCAGAGAGGCTTTTTAAAAAATGCTTTGAAAAGCCTCTGACGATCCCAGCTGAGCCGCGCAATCATCAGAGGCTTTTTTTTTTTACTTTTAAAAGCATTTTTTCGTCAGAAGAGGTTGTAGAAAAAAATCCTTTTAAAAGTAAAAAAAAAAAAAAAGCCTCTGACGATCGAGCGGCTCAGCTGGGCATGGTTGGGGGGGGCAGGGATTTTTGCTACTGGTTCTCCGAACCATTTGCCGCAATCACTACCAGATCAGGCGATCCGGTCCGAACCGGGAGCATTTCACCCCTGCTTGGTCCCCATTGTATGACCTTTCCTGCCACAGTTGTTAACTGAACCACCACAGTTTTTAAGTTAGCAAGCCAGTTGTTAAGTGAATCTGACTTCCCCCTTGACTTTGCTTGTGTTGTAGTCCGCCAGCAGCCTGCGAAGCTGGCAGTGGAGTCAGACAGCGATGAGGCTGAGGAAGAACATGGGCCAGTCCTGGAGGCTGGGGAAGGCCCAGATGAGGGCTCTGCGTCAGAGGCAGAGATGGGGCCAGGGCCATCGGGGAGTGAGGTGCGGACTCCGGAGCCTCCAGAGACCGATAGGAGTGAGGCAGAGGAACAGGAGGAGCCTGTTCCTAGTGCATGTATGAGAAGAGCTGCCAGAAGGCAGGAGCAGCTAAAGCAAAAAGGACAACTCAGGAGTAAGGCCAAGAGATGATTGTCCCCTCCCATAAGGCTTAAAACAGACCGGCAACGCCGTTTGGGCTTTGCCGGAAAACAACGTTGGTAGCTTCATCTTCTTCTTCGTCTACGTCTTGTATTTATTTTTGTATCTGTGACTTCTGAACGTTTGCCAAGAAAGGCATTTGGCAGTTTGCCTAATTGGACCAAGGTTTGCGATAGGACTGAGGAATTTTGTGTTGGGAGGAATTTGCTTTAATTTAGTTGAACAACGCTGGGAATGAAGTAATTCTCAGCTGTTCGAATAAAGTTTGTTTGTTTTTTCATGGACTGATTTTCCTACTACTTACTTGGGCCTGGGTCACAACAGCTTGTCAGAAGGTCGCAAAAGGGGATCACGTGACCCGCCTGGGAAACTGGGACCATCATAAATATGAGCCAGCTGCCAAACGTCTGATTTTTTATCACCCAACCACCGAGATGTTGCAAAGTTTGTGTGAAAAATTGTCAGAAGTCACTATTTTCAGTGCTGTTCGGTGGTTCAGACCGGTTCAGGCGAACCGGTAGCAGCGACCGTGGGTGGACCTGCCCACCGTCCCCAGCACTATGCCGTCCTATTTAGCCATGCTTTCGAGGCTGGGTGCATGTCTGAAAGGCGCATGCGAGAGCAAAGCACATGCGCGGAAGGCCGGGCGCACACGTGGAAGCGAGTTTGCATGCACACGGCGAACTGGTGGTAAAAATATGTGAAACCCACCTCCGGTGCCAAACGGTCACTTTACAAACCGTTGTAACTCAAGGACTCCTTGTAAACATATTTTAGATACACGGGAAAGGGCTTCCTATCTACCTGCCTTGTTTTTGCATTCCGAGCTTATCACTCCTAAATCCTCCACTAATTCTTTCCCTCTTTCACCCTGAACAATTAAATTTATCAGGCTTGTAGGTTCATATTTGTTCCTTTGCTACCAGGAATTTACAAATAGACGTCTGCTTAAACCATGTATTGAACTGAGCTTTTCCTAGGCAATTACCCACCAGTCACTATTCCCATTCTTTCATCTCGTAAATCACTTTTCCTGTACACTTTTATCTCATTCCTCTCTATTTTTACAGGTCCTAATAGAATAATTTGTTTCCCCCTGGGCCACATGCATTCTGAATATGGCACATTTTCTGTCAATATATATATCAAATTTATATTTCGCTGATAAAGAAATAAAGGGAGACTAATATAGATCTACTTCAAGCTATTTAGCTCTCATCAGCTAGCCATACCCTTACTTGGATTTGAACTTGGGCTGCCTGCATGTTAGGCAGTTGTATTAACCTCTGAGCCACAAGTTCTCCTCCCTTCGTCAGCTTGAACCAGGTTTATATATATATATTTGATATATACATACATACATACCTGGTTCTTCTATTATCAATATTCACGGAGTGTAACATGCAGCCATTATCAATCTATAGATTTCAAATTTCCTATATACCCTCAACACCATGAATGACACACGTTCACACCTACAGTACTGGCACCTATTATAACCCTGTCAGTCTTAATTAAAACTATATTATAACCCTGTCATTCTTAATTAAAACTGTGTCTTAATTTCCCAGCAGTTAATCAATTATGCTCAGTTGCTGTTACGTCTTTCACTTGTGTTTTAGTTTTCACAGACTTTTCCTATCTACTTTTCTACCTTTGTTTTATTAATTTATTTTTGTTAGCTTAACCTGCCTTTATCATTTTTATATATAACTTATATGAGGAACATACATCTTTCCTCCTCCTATTTTCCACACAATAATAATTTTGTGAGGTAGGTTGGGCTGAGAAAGAGAAACTGGACCAAAGTCACCCAGTCAGCTTTCATACTTAATACAGAACTAGAACTCACCGTCTCCCAGTGATTGGCCCAAAACTCACCCAGTTGGTTTTTGTGCCTAATGCAGAACTAGAACTCACCATCTTCTGGTGATTGGCCAAAAGTCACCCAGCCAGCTTTCGTGCTGAATGCAGAACTAGAATTCACCGTCTCCCAGTGATTGGCCCAAAATCAACCAGCTGGCTTCGTGCCTAAGGCAGGACTAGAACTCACGGTCTCCTGGTTTGTAGACTAATATTTTAATCACCAGGAAACTGTGAGTTCTAGCCGTTCCTTAGATA
This sequence comes from Pantherophis guttatus, assembly GCF_059756535.1. Taxonomy (NCBI): domain Eukaryota; kingdom Metazoa; phylum Chordata; class Lepidosauria; order Squamata; family Colubridae; genus Pantherophis; species Pantherophis guttatus. The sequence continues at coordinate 210,984,095 of NC_142065.1, read as the reverse complement.
CAAGCTAGCAGGGTGACATTGAAAAAGTACTTCTCTCATGGGGTAAACTCAGCTTAAAATAATTCTTTTCCATATTATGAGCTTTGTTTTCAAAGCCAAGCTATGCAGAGGTGGGTTTCAGCAGGTTCTGACCAGTTCCTGGAGAACCGGTAGCGGAAATTTTGAGTAGTTCAGAGAACCGGTAGTAAAAATTCTGACTGGCCCTGTCCCCATCTATTCTCTGCCTCCCGAGTCCCAGCTGATTGGGAGGAAATGGGGATTTTGCAGTATCCTTCCCCTGGAGTGGGGTGGGAATGGAGATTTCACAGTATCCTTCCCTTGTAACATATAGACATTTTTTGCAAATGTCTACAAGAAAACAACCAACCAAACTCAGAGTCATACACACACAAGGACCCCACAGTTCAATTCTGAGCTACAAATATTCTCTCCTCTCTTGGTACATTATTAGTCAGTTCCAAATGGTTTTGCAGTGCAAACTGATACCACAATGATTGTCCATCTTATTTCTTCATCTTGTTTGCAATTAAATCCAGACGTTGTGGGTGCTCTAACGCTGGGTATTTATGGATATTTTCAGTCTTCCAAATCATGGTTGCCCCGAAGGTGCTTTTTCAAGTGGCAACTGGACTTCCTTCATTTTTCCTTGAAGACGTTTCGTTTCTCATTCAAGAAGCTTCTAACTGAAGTCATCATTGAAGAAGCTTCTTGAATGAGAAGCGAAATGCCTTCAAGAAAAAAACAACAAAGGAAGTCCACTTGCCTCTTGAAAAAGTACCTTTGGGATCTAACACTGGAGGTTTTCCAGAAGAGATTGGACAGCCCTTTGCCCAGAATGACATAGGGTCTCCTGTTCGAGCAGGGGGTTGGACTAGAAGACCTCCAAGGTCCCTTCCAACTCTGTTTTTCTGCATTCTGTAAATAGTTGAGCAACAGAACTGCTGTGCAGGCGGTGGAAAATGCTTCCTAATGATCACTAAAGCTAGAGATACGCTCCACATCTACTCCGCCACCAGGCACCCACAAAAATGACTTCAAAAGGAGAATCAATTTTCATAGAAGCAGCTTTGGACATCCATCAACGTGGTCTGAGAAATTTAGGCCCCGCCAGCAGCAAGAAAAGCAGGCCAAACTATCATTTCTGGCTAGCATTCAGAGTGAGTAATGGGATAATGCAAGGTTAAGGTCATTATCTTATAGAGCATGGGCCTGACAAGGGAGGGCGGGAAAAAAAAAATACAGCTTCTGTCCAGACAGGCCAATATTTTCATTTCAAATGCATTTGGGCTGCGGGTGGCAGGTTCAGTATTTTATGGCAAATGGCATCATTTCCAGAGTTTCTTTTATCGTGCTTGCTTTGGCGCAGCGCTGAAAGTGAGAAATATGGATCCGTTACTTTCATTTGGTCCACCGAAGGCCGAGGAAGTAAATGTTACCCGTGGGAATTGAACCCAGAGAGATGTAACCTGGTGTGAAACTTCTAGAGGGAACTTTTGAGGGCCATTAAGGAGAAGAAAGATGAATCTGAACAAGGAAGGAACTTGATTTGGTTAGAAGGAGGATATGGCCCAGAGATTACACCCATTCATTTCACAATAGCAGCAGCATTTGGAACTTCCATATCGCTTTGCAGTGCTTTACAGCCCTCTCTAAGTGGATTTATGCAGTCAGCATATATTGCCCCCAACAATCTGGGTCCTCATTTTGCCGACCTCGGAAGGACGGAAGGCTGAGCCAACCTTGGGCCTGTCAGGATCAAACTTTTGGCAGTCGGTAGAGTTAGTCTGCAATACTGCATTCTGAAAGGAAGGAAGGAAGGAAGGAAGGAAGGAAGGAAGGAAGGAAGGAAGGAAGGAAAGAGAGAGAGAGAGAAAGAGGGAAAGAAGGAGAGAAATGGAAGGAAGGAGAGGAGAGAGATGGAACGAAGGAGAAAATGAAATGAAAAGGAAGGAAGGAAGGAAGGAAGGAAGGAAGGAAGGAAGGAAGGAAGGAAGGAAGGAAGGAGACAGAAAGAAGGAAATGAAAAGGAAGGAAGGAGAGAGAGAGAGAGAAGGAAAGAAGGAGAGAGATGGAAGGAAGGAGAGGAGAGAGATGGAAGGAAGGAAGGAGAGAAGGAAATGAAAAGGAAGGAAAGAGAGAGAGAAGGAAAGAAGGAGAGAGATGGAAGGAAGGAGAGGAGAGAGATGGAAGGAAAGAGAAGGAAATGAAAAGGAAGGAAGGAAGGAGGGAGGGAAGGAGGGAGGAAGGAAAGAGAGAGACAGAAGGAAAGAAGGAGAGAGATGGAAGGAAGGAGAGGAGAGAGATGGAAGGAAGGAGAGAAGGAAATGAAAAGGAAGGAAGGAAGGAGACAGGAAGAAGGAAGGAAATGAAAAGGAAGGAGGGAGGGAGAGAGAGAGAGAAGGAAAGAAGGAGAGAGATGGAAGGAAGGAGAGAAAAAATGAGAAAGAAGGGAGGGAGGGAGGGAGGGAGGAAGGAGAGGAAATTTCTCCTTAGTTCTAGGTTGGTTCTCTCCTGGATTTAGTCTTCTACTCCAACCCTCTGCTCAATCAGGAGACCCTATCCCATTTCAGACAAGTGACTGTCCAGTTTCTTCTTAAAAACCTCCAGTGATGAAGCATCTACAACTTCTGAAGACAAACCATTTCACTGGTTAATTGTCCTCTCTGTTAGGAAGTTTCTCCTTAATTCTAGGTTGCGTCTCTCCTTGATTAGTTTCCATCCGTTGCTTCTTGTTCTACCCTCAGGTCCTTTGGAGAATAGGTTGACCCCTTCTTCCTTGTAACTTCACCGTCCCTTCTAAGGCTGACTGTTCTACCATTTCTCATTCGTTTGCTCCTTTTGATATGTTACATCTATTATTTTTTGCACGCTGCTCTTTGACATTTAGCGCAAGATCTTGTAGAGCTCTAGCCTTTGATAGTATAACTTCTAATAATTGTCGATTTTAATTGCACCTGTCAACTTTTACATCTCTCCCCGTGACATTTTCCTTTGGCCTCTGCAATTCTGCCAGCTTGCAAACCCTTCCTTTCTGTCTGCGGTGGCACCCGCCCGCGTTAATTGGGGGTCCTGCTAATTGATAATTGCAGATTGCACGTTGCAGCAGTTACAAAGGCTGCCATTCTACCGCAAACTGAGATTTTCCCAGTATCTTCAGATCCACTGACAAATATTTGAGCAGCCTGAGCTGGGTTTCTCCCATCACTCTGTAACAACATCATTTGCGTTAATTAGATTTGAACTTCATTTAAGTCACAGATTCTTGCCATTTGCTTTAATTTGCTTAACTTATCTTAATTCCCCTGATTTGTTTAATTTATCGGTAGGTAAATGTACGGGAAGCCGAGGCTTGCCAGAAAAACACTGCTCCGAGCTCATAAATGTCATATTTATTTCCTTTCCTTCGCAGTTAATGGGGAGATCGCAACTGACCATAATCGACATAGCAAAAAGGATTAAATCAAGCTAGGTTCAAAATGCTAGTTTGTTTCTTTTTTTCCCCCTATGCTAAGTATCCATAATGTATGAGCTCTAACCATCATGTATGTATAGTTCCAAAAACTTCATTTTTAAGAGTTATAACGTAACTATTGCAAGGAGATCGGTATTATTACCCCTATAATGCAGATGGAAGGCCAGGATTAAAAGCTAGCGTTGAGACCGACATCCATTAAGCCTCAGGCATTCCTCGGAAATCTTCTGAATTTTTTCCAACAGTATATTGCGATATTCGATGGGCCATAAAGGAGGAAATAATATTAAGTGCCTCATATTAACCGGTTGTAAAATCAATCTATCCTATAAAAGAGAAGACGAACGTATTCAGGTTTTACTTCAGGAACATTCTAGAACAGGAATATCCAACCTTGGCAATTTAAAAACCTGTGGCCTTCAAACTCCCAGAATTCCCCAGCCAGCCAAGCCCACAGGTCTTAAAGTTGCTAAGTTTGGATCTTCCTGTTCTAGAATGTTCCGGCTGGGGAATTCTGGGAATTGAAGTCCGCAATTCTTAAGGTTGCCCAGTTTGGACACCCATGTTCTAGAACTTCAGTAGAGCACAAATCTGATTTCTAAGCAATCTTAAGTTAAAAAGTTAATCATCTACCCTCCAGAAGCTGTCAAGAATCTTCATCTTTCTTGTCTATTTTCTGAAGCCCATTTAGCTGGAAATGTCAGAGACTGCCTATACTGGGTTCTTTGGACTAGGTTTGGATAAGAATTAATTCACCATCGATTTAGCTTTTCAAAATGGTGTAACCTCTCTCTCTCTCTCTCTTATATCCAGTGGTTTACCATCTATAGGGTTAGCACTGATGATGTTACCTAGTTTGGTCATGAAACGTCTTCAAGGAAACAACCAAGCTCAGAGACCACCTCAAATGACTCCTCAAAGGACTCAGATAGAAGATCTTCCATCAGTAATGTGTCAACATGGCCAGAATCATTGCAAGCACTTTTCATTGACCAGTTGACACTGAATTTTGAGCTACTTCACACAATCTTGTATGATCTACGTGCAACATCTATCCTGAAAATTCTAAAAAAAAAAAAAGTGTATTCCAAGAAAGCAGTTTGGTTCCTCAACCTTCTCAAGAAGAGAGAAAGGGAAATAAATAAAAAAGGAATATGTTGTATACATTTAGAATTGAAATATGAATGGAAGTAGGATTTATAGATGAAATGAATGACGGTAAAAAGATGAAATTGTGATGTTAATTAAGTAATTTAAAATAATGGAAAATTACATGGAAGTATGAATGAAATGAAATAAGTTTTCAGAAATATGTTTTATCTAAAAGTAGAGCAATTGTAATAATTGGAATATTTTGAATTGCATTGTTGGAGTTTAAAATGACAAGTTTTTAAAAATATGAACAACTTTAATTAGGGAAATTGTAGGAATATGTTGTATACATTTAGAAATGAAATATGAATTAAAGTAGGATTTATAGATGAAACGAATGCTGGTAAAAAATGAAATTTTGATGGTAATGAAGTAGTTTAAAATAATGGAAAATTATATGGAAGTATGAACGAAATGAAAGAAGCTTTTAGAAATATGTTTTATCTAACATTAGAGAAATTGTAATAATTGGAATATTTTTAATTGCATTGTTGGAGTTTATAAAATGACAACTTCTAAAAATATGAATAAATTTAATTAGGGAAATTGTATCAATTGGAAGATGAAATGATACTGTATTTTGAAATAGTTAGACTGTGATGAAGGTAGAAATGATTAAGATGTTGTTTGAAGAGGTATAAATATATATCTTTGATAAAGTATTTGAAAACTAGAGACAAGATTCAAGGATATAAAGAAAAAAAACCCTGCTATATAATTAATTGATTTTTACGAAGATATTGGAGTGTATGATTTGGAATAAGATTTAAGGAAATATATGGTATAAAATGTATTTGGTTTATTATTTTAATATGATATGAAATGAATGATTGTAATATTAGTAATTATGTTAAAGGAGGTTTCAAACTTAAAGGGTGTAATATAGAGATGAAAGGAAAAAGTGGAATTTGGTTAAGATTAGAGTTAGGATGAATGGGTAATATTGATTTTTTTAAAAAAAGGAAGGAAGAAAGAAAGAAAATAGAGAGAATAAATACTATGGCAAAAAGGGAATATATAAATTGTGTTGAAATAACTAAAAATTGTTTAAATTTGTGAACCGGCCAATACTCTGTTCAGAAAAAAATACATTGTATGTGTGTCTGTCTGTGTGTCAAAAAAACAACTTTTTATAAAAAAAAGAGAACATTTTAAACACCAGATTCATATAGGAAAGAACGAGAAATTTGGCATTTTTGCTCCCGGGGTTGAATTCTATCGGATGTGACTCATCTTTTGAGCAAATAACATGTTTAGAAGATTATCCTATCTTGCTTCAGAGACTTGTGCATAGAGCAGGAAGAGAGCCAATGGCCCACTTAATACATCAAGAAAAAGTTTACGATCTGTAAATCTTTTAGAAAGCAGAGACTCCAGAAAGGCCGTTTCTGCTTGAGTTAATGTGTTTGGAATTGGGTCACTTACCGGAAAACTGTTAGTTGCATCATCAACAGTATTTCAGGATTAATACGGAGGAGCTAAAAGGTGAGTGGATGAAAGGAAGTAAAGAGTGCAGAATGGACTACCCATTTTTCATTATGGTAATATTAACAGCCTTAAAATTGCTGGGTGGCTCAGTTTTTATTCATCCAGTTTTGTTTTATTTTTCTTCCATATGTAGCGACTTGCAAATCATCTTCACTGTGCAGCTCAGTGGTGGGTTTCAAATTTTTTTACTACCGGTTCTGTGGGTGTGGCTTGGCTTGGTGGGCGTGGCTTGGTGGGCGTGGCAAGGGAAAGATACTGTAAAATCTCCATTCCCTCCCCAATCCAGGGGAAGGTTACTGCAAAATATCTATTTCCTCCCAATCAACTGGAACTTGGGAGGCAGAGAATAGATGGGACAGGGCCAGTTAGAATTTTTATTACCGGTTCTCCGAACTACTTAAAATTTCCACTACTGGTTCTCCAGAACTGGTCAGAACCTGCTGAAACCCACCTCTGGTGCAGCTGCAGCTTTCCTACTGTAGGAAGCCCCCCCACCCTCATCCCAGAAGAATGAAATATCTTGGGAATTTTTTTTTTTAAAGGCAGGATAGAATATTTCCCCTAAAGGAGAAATTAAAAATCTTAAGGGAGGCAGAAACCAGCCCCAGTTTCCCTGCCCCCCAAGCAGAAACTGAGGAGGCCAGCTTTTAGAAATGCAGATTTGGTAATCCATTCAGAAAGACTGGGTCAGACAGAAACTCCAGATAAGCAACAAGCCAAAGACTGACAAGATTAGCTCAGACAAACACCTAGGATTTGCATTTCCTCTTTTGCCTATAGAGCCAGCCATGACCCCTACATGACCTCATAGCAATCTGATAACAGTCAATAGAATATTAAAGGACATGTTATTGCACAGGAACAGGAAGCTCAAATACAAAGCCCAGAGAAGGTATAAAAACTCACCCACTCGCAACTCTATTTTGTTCAGCTGACCCAGAACTGTCTTTGTGGTTCTGTTCATTGGAAACCATCTTTCCAATCAGCCTCCATGTTGTTTCCACTGCCTTTCTCCCGGATTGGAACTGAACCAGATGAATTTTCCTTCCAACAGTAGCTTGCATAGGTTTATCTCCAGGTTTGATAGAACCTTTCTAATTTTTCGCTCTCCTGCAATTAATGCAACCCAGAAATTGGCAAATAAATTGAGAAATCAATTTGATTCCAGTTGGTACAGGTGTGTCAGGGGGAGCAAAGATGTGAATTTGGGTAAGAAGGAGCTGGTTGTTTGAACTTGGAATGAATCAGAAAAAGAGCAAAGCGGATGATGGGAAGAGACACAATAACAGAATAGCAGAGTTGGTAATGAAAGAGAGTAATGATCAACCCTCTGCTCAAGTAGGATATCCTATACCACTTCAGACAAATGGTTGTCCAATCTCTTCTTAAAATCCTCCAGTGTTGGAGCACCCAACTCAGTTCTAGGTTGTTCTAACTGTCAGGTTTTTAAGAAGAGATTGGACAACACTGTGTCTGAAATGGAAAAAAATTAGGGCTGGAAAAATCTTTGGATTAAATCCAATTTAATTTGCTATAATCTGAGGACAGAGTAAATTGTATCCTAATGTTTCCTCTCCCCTTCTTTTTTTACCTCTCCCATCACCCATCCTCTCATCATTTCTCTCTTTCATTACTTTCCATGTCCTTTTAAAATTAACCTGAAGGTCATGCAAAGGTTCTTTGAGGCTGGACATGACTTTTCCACCAATGGTTGATAACTCTGTCCTAAGGATACTAACAGAATAATAGAGTTGGAAGGGACTTTGGAGGTCTTCTAATCCAATCCCCTGCTCAGGCAGGAAACCCTATACCATTTCAAACCAATGACTGTCCAATCTCTTCTTAAAAATCTCCAGTGTTGGAGCATCCACAACTTCTGGAGGCAAGTCGTTCCACTGATTAATTGTTCTCACTGTCAGGAAATTTCTCCTTAGTTCTATGTTAAAGCATACAATGAACGGTTGCAGGAACTGGGCATGGCTAGTCTAATGAAGAAAATGACCATGGGGGGGACATCATAACAGTGTTCCAATATTTGAGGGGCTGCCAACAGAGAAGAGGGGGTCAAGCTGTTTTCCAAAACACCCGAAAGCCAGACAAAGAATAATGAATGGAAGCTGATCAAGGAGAGATTCAACCTAGAAATAAGGAGAAATTTTCTGACAGTGAGAGCAATCAACTAATGGAACAGAAGTTGCCTTCAGAAGTTTTGGGAGCTTCATCACTGGAGGCTTTCAAGAAGAGACTGGACTGCCACCTGACAGAAATGGTGTAGGGTCTGCTTGGGCAGGGGGTTGGACTAGATGACCGACAAGGTTCCTTCCAAGTCTGTTATTCTGTTAATTTGTTAGGTTGCTTCTCTCCTTGATTAGTTTCCATCCATTGCTTCTTGGCCTGTCTTCAGCTGCTTTGGAGAATAGGTTGACCCCTTCTTCTTTTTTTAAAAAAATTGATTTATATGCCGCCCTTCTCTGGAGACTCAGGGCGGCTTACAATGCGTTAAGCAATAGCCTTCATTCTTTTGTATATTTTATACAAAGTCAGCTTATTGCCCCCACAAACTGGGTCCTCATTTCACCTACCTTAGAAAGGATGGAAGGCTGAGTCAACCTTGAGCCTTGGCGAGATTCGAACCTGCAGTAATTGCAGGCAGCTGGTCTTAATAACCAGCTTAATAACAGGGTGCCTTAGACCACTGTACTACCAAGGCTCTTCTTTGTGGCAGCCCCTCAAATATTGGAAGAGTGCAGCAGTATCCTTCTTTCTAACTCAGAATTTTACGGGGATGTGAGCAGCACGCATAAGAGTGTGGAAGGACCAGCAGCTCACGAGGGAACAATTTGGAAGAATCAGGATGAAAAACCACCTCTGGTCAAGTCAGGAATGATTAGCCCTTGGGCAACTCCTGAGGTCAAACAAGAAAGAGCCTTCTCTGAACCCCAGAAGGATGTCTGTAGAATTTCTTCTTTTTCTCGGTCTTTGAGAAAAAAAAAGAAAGGCGTTTCAAAGAAAAAATGTCTGAGACACAAGGCAGGAGAAGCCAGCGGAAAGCAGATATTTTGAAAAATCACATTTGTCATAAAAACACAGGTGCATTTAGGGCTTATTCATCTGTATTATTTATTTATTTTTTAGTACAGTTTTATTTGGCATCAGCAAGACCCACTCAGCAGTCCTGCGTTGACAGCTTAGCTGCTTGAAATGGTCCTTTTTCTTGGAGGCTGAGGGTTGTAAATCATTATTAGTCACTCTGCCATGGAGAAATAGAGCCAGCAAAGGAACATTTAACAGGGTGGGGGAAAAAAGCAGGCAACCCTCTCTGTCCCGTAATCTACAATCAAGAGTGGTTTTTAAAAGAATCTGTTGGCAGGGCTTTCAACATTTTGAATGGTCTCTTTTTTTAAAAAAAAAGTTTATAACCTTTAGCTCTAAACCTTGGTGCCACCAAGAACCTTGGTGGCGCAGCAGACTAAAGTGCTGTTAATTAGCACCAGCTGCCTGCAATTACTGCAAGTTCAAATCTCCCCAGGCTCAAGGTTGACTCAGCCTTCCATCCTTTCTAAGGTAGGTAAAATGAGGACCCGGATTGTGGGGGCAATAAACTGACTTTGTATAAAAAAGAACACCGCTTGGGGGGGAGGGGCGAAAGCCCTACTAAGCAGGTATATACAAAAGTATGAAGGCTATTGCTTAACGCATTATAAGCCGCCCTGAGTCTCCGGAGAAGGGCGGCATATAAATTGAACCAATAATAATAAATAAGCATGATGGGGAAGGGGAGGGGAGGGTTAAATGGATGAAGAAGGGAAGGGAAGAAAGTAAATGGAAGAAGAAGGAAAGGGAGTAAATGGAAGAAGAAGGAAAGGGAGTAAATGGAAGAAGAAGGGAAGGGAGTAAATGGAAGAAGAAGGGAAGGGAGTAAATGGAAGAAGAAGGGAAGGGAGTAAATGGATGAAGAAGGGAAGGGAAGGGAGTAAATGGATGAAGAAGGGAAGGGACTCAATGGATGAAGAAGGGAAGGGAAGGGAGTAAATGGAAGAAGAAGGGAAGGGAGTAAATGGATGAAAAAGCGAAGGGAAGAGAAGATCAAAACTGGATGCAATATTCCAAGTGTGGTCTTACCAAGGCTTTGTAAAATGGTTGCATTGGCTTTTTTGGCTGCTGCCGCACACAGCTGGCTCATGTTTAAGTGATCGACCACTAGGACTCCAAGGCCCCTCTTGCACTTACTGATGTTTCACAGTTATTGCTATTGAGAGTTCAACCCTGAGCTACAAATATTCTATCAGTATTTCTAGAATCCTTGCTTGCTTGCTTGGGAGACGTCTCCCTCTGGGAAAAGCCATTTTATAATTCCAGAGCAGAAAACCACCAAGATCCTTTACATCCCTAAAGCATCAGTGTTGCCACTGCTGAGAACATCTGGAAGTCAGTTGAAGAAATCCAGCATAATTTTTTTTTAAAATTTGATTTATATGCCACCTTTCTCCGGAGACTCAGGGTGTTAAGCAATAGCCTTCATCCTTTTGTATATTTATACAAAGTCAGCTTATTGCCCCCCACAATCTGGGTCCTCAATTTACCTACCTTAGAAAGGATGGAAGGCTGAGTCAACCTTGAGCCTGGTAAGATTCGAACCTGCAGTAATTGCAGGCAGCTGTGTTAATAACAGGGTGCTTTAAACCACTGTACTACCAAGGCTCCTGTCGGTTTAGACTGTCGGGTTATAAATTTGAACATTTATGAGAAAAAAAAAAGACCATGCTAGAATCTTCAATGGGGTAGATCAGGGGGTCCCCAAGCTTTGATCTGTTTTCAATGTTGGGCCGTGGCACATTTGGAACTGGGTCCCAGAAGTGGCGGGCAAGTTACATTTGTGAAAGCTGCATGTGAGTGTGCAACCCAGGGGTGGGTTCTAAATTTTTTTACTACCGGTTCTGAGGGTGTGGCTTATTTTGTGGGCGTGGCTTGATGGTCATGGGACAATTCTTTAGGATTTAGCAGAGGTACTGGTCTACCAGGCTTTTAACTGCTTGCAGAGCTGTACCGATCTACCCATTTATTTTTGCAGGCACCAGTCTACCACCAAACTATCTTTTACCACTGATCAGCTGTAGGGCGGCCCTTTGAAGCCCCGTGGCAAGAGTTTAAACAGTTTTTCCCCCTCTAGTCATCAGCTGGGACTCAGGAGGCAGCAATAGATTGGGGGTGGGGGCAAATAAAAGGTAAGAATAATGCGGGGGGTGGATGGGGGGGCAGGAGGGCAGAACCGGTTCAGTGACATCATATCATCACCGCTACCGGTTCGGGAGAACCGGGCGGAACCGGGGAGAACCTACCAATGATGCAACCATCCCATCTCCCTACCCCCACCCTGCTGTTTCCACCCGTCTGCGGAGGTAGAAAGATTGGGGACCTCTGGGTTAGAGGATTAATGATGAATTCAAACCCCTCCTGGGGAACATTTAGGTGCTTTGAGCCATGGTGGTGCAGTGGATAGAATGCAGCAGGAGTGTTAAAGTCAAGGTCCGGGGGCCGGATCCGGCCCATAGGATGTTTAGATATGGTCCGCGGGGCCGCCCTGGGAACAGGGAAAGACTGGCCCACAGTGCCTCTGCCAGTGAAAATGGAACTCAGAAGGGCCACATGTGGCCCTTCTGGGTTCCATTTTCACTGGCAGAGGGTTACAGGAGGCCGTCGGAGATGAAAACGGAGCTCAGGACCCATTTTCTCTGGCAGAACGGTGGGGCCACCACAGGCGACCCCAACATGAATGACGTTGAGTTGGCCATGCCCACCCTGGCCATGCCCACTCCAGCCAGTGGTGGGATGCTGCCGGCTTAACAACCGGCTTAGTGAGCACGTGCTTTGCATGCGCACGTACCTAAGGTGTTTGCTCGCAGCGCTGAAAATGGGAGCATTTAGAAGCTCAGCTGCTTACCTTCCAAGTCAGCAACGGTAAGTAGAATAGCGAGGGGGGCGGAATCAGCTGTGCTGCTGTGATTGAGATGAGCTACAAAGCAGGAAATATAGGACAGGATAGAGCGGAGGCAGGTGGGCGGGTCCAACTGATTGTCGGCGCTACCGGTTGGCCCGAACCAGTCCAAACCGGCTGAATACCACCTCTGACTCCATCCCCTGGAGGTCAAACACAACTGTGATGTGGTTGGTCCTCAATGAAATTGAGTTTGACACCCCTGGAATACAGTTATTGCAGGCTAATTCTGCAGACTGCCAGGGGTTCGATCCTGACCAGCTCAAGAATCAACCTTCCAAGGTTGGTAAAATGAGGACCCAGATTGTCGGGGGCAAGAGGCTGACTCTGAAAACCGCTTAGAGAGGGCTGTAAAGCACTGTGAAGCGGTATATAAGTCTAAGGGCTATTGCTATAAAAAAAACATTCCCACTTCCAGTAGTTCTTTCCTGACCGGCTCATGGTTGACTCAGCCTTCCATCCTCCCGAGGTAAGTGAAATGAGGACCCAGATTGTTGGGGGCAACAGGCTGACTCTGTAAACCGCTTAGAGAGAGCTGTAAAAACACTGTGAAGCAGTATATAAGTCTAAGTGCTATTGCTTTTCCTTCCTTCCCTTCCTTCCTTCCTTCCTTCCTTCCTTCCTTCCTTCCTTCCTTCCTTCCTTCCTTCTTTCTTTCCTTCCTTCCCTCCATGGTTAGAATGCAGTATTGCAGGCTGACTCTGCCTACAGTCAGGAGTTCGATGCTGACTAGCT
>NC_142065.1:210936253-210966253 GCF_059756535.1 Pantherophis guttatus | reverse complement strand
AGAGTCGCAACATCTTTTTTTATAGTGTGGTGACCAAAACTGGATTCAGTACTCTCGGTGTGGTCTTACTAAGGCTTTATAGAGTGGTATTAGTACCTCATTTGATCTTGATTGTATCCCTCTGTTAATGCAGTTTAGGATTGCACTGGGTTTTTTGGCTGCCACCACACACTGGTGGCTCATATTTAGCTGATTGTCCACTAAGACTCCCTAAGATCTCACAGTCACTGCTATTAAGCCTGGTTTCCCCCAGTTTATATGTGTATTTTTCTTACCTAAGCGTAAGACTTTGCTTTTCTCTACATTGAATTTCATTTTGTTAGATAGGGCCCAGTGTTCAAAAGTATTTCTAGCTCAGAAGTAGAAAGAAAGAAAGAAAGAAAGAAAGAAAGAAAGAAAGAAAGAAAGAAAGAAAGAAAGAAAGAAAGAAAGAAAGAAAGAAAGAGGGAGGGAGGGAGGGAGGGAGGGAGGGAGGGAAAGGAAGGAAGGAAGAAAGGAAGAAAGGAAGGAAGGAAGGAAGGAAGGAAGGAAGGAAGGAAGGAAGGAAGGAAGGAAGGAAGGAGGAAGGAAGGAAGGAAGGAAGGTTACCTGCCTAAGCAGGGGGTTGGACTAGAAGACCTCCAAGGTCCCTTCCAACTCTGCTATTCTAAATTCTAAAGCCTAGTTGCCTTTGTCTGTGTCCTTAGGGTCACCTGAATAATGCAAATAAGTGCGGAGCCTTGTTGGAACTGCTGAAAAAAACGTGTTGTGAAGCTGTGCTTTCAGCAAGAGATATATATATATATAAATCCTTCCATACCCTACCATGCATTCAGAGCTGAAGAAGCTTCTTGGGTGAGAAGCGAAACCTCCTCAAAGAAAAAAATAAAAAGTCCAGTTGCCTCTTGGAAAAAAGCACCTTTGGGACAACCATGACCTGGATGATGGAGAATCTCCATAGACATTCAGACTATTAAAGAACACCATCAATGCTGACACTAGCCAGAGCATCAAACAACTCAAAGAAGTGATGCAAGATAAGAAGATGTGGAGAGATGTGGCCCGTAGGATCGCCAGGAGTCGGACATGACTGAATGGATAACATCAGCAGCAGCAGCACACCTATAAATCACTATGTCATTTTTCTTGTTGTTGTCAGTTGCAAAGTCATGTCTGACCCATCGCGACCCCATGGACAATGTTCCTCCAGGCCTTCCTGTCCTCTACCATCCTCTGGAGTCCATTGAAGCTCATGCCGACTGCTTCAGTGACTCCATCCAGCCACCTCCTTCTCTGCCGTCCCCTTCTTCTTTTGCCCTCAATCTTTCCCAGCATTAGGCTCTTCTCCAGGGACTCCTTCCTTCTCATTAGGTGGCCAAAGTATTTGAGTTTCATCTTCAGGATCTGGCCTTCTGAAGAGCAGGCAGGGTTGATCTCCTTTAGGACTGACCGGTTGGATCGCCTTGCAGTCCAAGGGACTCACAGGAGTCTTCTCCAGCACCATAGTTCAAAGGCCTCCATTCTTTGGCGCTCAGCCTTTCTTACGGTCCAACTTTCACAACCAGACATTGCAGCTGGGCATAGCCTTGATTATAGACACTTTTGTTGGCAGGGTGATGTCATTTTTCTTAGCCCTGTGAATTTTCCTTCAGCAAGTTCCAATTCTGCTACTCCGATCGGCAGACACTGTATAAATTAAGCAACTCACATTTACTTTTGTGTTTTTATGAGTCTATACTTGGCAGGGAAAGACATTGTGCGATTTCCAAGGTGCTGCCCCATCAAATACTGGGAACCTTAACAGCACTGTTAAGCCCACCAGGCCCACAACTCCTCCCCAGGCATGTATTTTTCTGCATTTTTATGCAAATCAGTCCCTAAGGACATCCTTTGACTTCCTTATTCCCTTATTTTTAAAAATCTCCGCTCATACACTCCTGGTAAAGTCAGCCAGAGGCCGTTTATAATGTTACACAACAATGAAACTTTAAAATGAATACATTTCCCAACAATATAGGAAGAAAACCAAATATATTACTTTTTTTTCTCAAAAAAATGCCATTGGTCCTGACCTAAGTGAGCTTCAGGGAGGAAAGAGGTTTACCAATTACAGCTAAAAGTATCCAAAGGAAGGAATTGCTTACTATTTATTTAGAGTACATACCAAGGCAGCTGAGCTAATATAGTTTGCTGCAGTCATACAACATAGAATAATAGAGTTGGAAGAGACCTTGGAGGTTTTCTAGACCAGTCCCCTGATGTTCTGTCCCCGTCCCACACGCACACACACCAACAGACGTCCAAGAGTTAAAAACCAAACCAGCCGACAAAATCCTTTTCCTTATGATAACGGAACTTGGCAGCAATCTAGTGGCTGCCTGCCAAGAGTTTATTACTCACAAAGAGAAGAGATAACTTCTCTCCGCGTTTGGTACATCAAAGTAAAATATTCAATAATTACAGAATAACTTAAGTCCAGAGATAATCCAGCAAAGTCTATAGCAAAAGTCCGGCAATGCAGAATGGCATGGAAGCTTTCAGCTTTGTTCGCCACAAGGTTTGACTGGCCACCACGCTCCCTTTTATACCCTGTGGGGTGTGGTCAAGTGACTCAGCCTAATCTCGGGCACGCCTTTTCTTCTGTTGCGCGCGCTTATCTCTGCGACGCTGGCGTGGATCCAGCCAAGACTCATTACCCTCATCACTGTCCATCTGTGGCTGCGTGGACGTGCTTGGCCCCGGCCCTATCTCTTGCCCTTCGGCGGACACCGAAGGCATTGCCAGAGAGGAGGGTCCTGGAGAGGGAGGCCTTGCCCACTCCTCTCCTTCACTCTCGGAGTCCTCTCCTGCCGATGACACAGGCTCAGGTAACGGAGCCACAACACCTGATTGAGCAGGAGAACCTATACCTGTGATGACAATCCTATGGCACGCGTGCCACAGGTGGCACATGGAGACATATCGGTGGGCACGCGAGCATTGCCCTAGTTCAGCTCCAAAACCAGTTGAGAAATGGACCATTTTCAGCCTCCAGAGGGCCTCCAGGGGGTGGGGAAGGCTGTTTTTGCCCTCACCAGGCTCCAAGAAAGCCTCTGGAGCCTGGGGAGGGCGAAAAATGGGCCTACTGGGCCCACTGTGCCATCATGTGCCAAAAGTGGGGGGAGCACGGGGGGAGGGGTGTCACACGTGCATGCGCAGGGGTCAGGGTTGGGCACATTGAGTTATGGGTGTGGGTACACGTGCGAGCAACCCCCCCACACTCCCCCTTCTTTTGACACGCGATGGCAAAAAGGTTTGCCATCACTGACCTATACCATTTCAGACAAGTGGCTGTCCAGTCTCTTTTTGAAAGCCTCCAGTGATGGAGCACCTACAACTTCTGGAGGCAAGCTATTCAACTAGAATAGAGCTGGAAGGGACCTTGGAGGTCTTCTAGTCCAACCCTCTGCTCAATCAGGAAATCCTATACCATTTCAGATAGGTGGCTAATATCAGGTTCCAAGTAATGCACCCATCACAAATGGACCTCCGAAGCATTTTGTTTCCTCAAAAAACAAATTTATTCAGATACACCATCTTGGCACTAACTGGTGGAAAGCCAGTACTGAAATTGCCATGCTTTCCACCCCAATGTAAGTATTAGTTTCTCACATTTTCAAAACAACCTGTCACATTGTCCAACCAAGTTGAGAGCTGGTTGCTTGTCCAGTCTCTTCTTCAAAGCCTCCAGTGATGGAGCACCCTTAACTTCTGAAGGCCAGCCATTCCGTTGGTTAGTTGTTCTTACTGTTAGGAAATTTCTCCTTAATTCCAGGTGCCTTCTCTCCTTGATTAGTTTCCATCCATTGTTTCTTGTTAATAAGTTGACCCTTTCTTCTTTGTGGCAGCCCTTCAAATACTGGAATGCTGCTATCAGTCCATGATGCCACAAAAAACAGACCAGGATACATTTGTCCTGTCCTTGGGTAATTGCAATGATTAGATTAATGTCAAGTACAGGGAATCAGGAGTCCAGACAGTTCAAATGAATGTAGGTTTATTATATGCTAATGGTTTCTACAAAAATATAACAAAGATGAGCAGTGGGGTGGAGGATAAAGCATATTTATGTCTAGTTTAATGAAAAGAAGGACTAGGGATGACATGGTAGCAGTCTTCCAATATCTAAGGGTTTGTCATAAAGAAGAGGGAGTCAACCTATTCTCCAAAGCACCAGATCCACTTCAGCTCTGTGATTCTAGTTTAAAGAGGTCCTGATCCTCCATTTGTCTACTGAAAGACTAGGATATGTCTAAATATTCTCACTTGTGTTTCATGAACATTGCATCCAATGAGTCTTCTGGCTTCAGTTGCTCTAATGTAAAACAGCTGGTTCTCTTAACTCTCCAAGAAATACCAAGCAGCTCTCTCTCTTGTACCAAAGTTCAAAGGAGTTAATCTTCTTCATCTCAACCTTGTGCAGAGTCCATCCCCCACATCTGTACGTCATAACTGGGAAGACCAACAAGTGAACCATTCTAGATGCCATTTTCCCCATTATTATTCTTTGAATCTCTTTTGCACATCCACAAGTGGCTCAGTAGCTAAGACACTGAGCTTGTCGATCAGAAAGGTCGGCAGTTCGGCGGTTCGAATCCCTAGTACAGGTCTCCTGCGTGAGCAGGGGGTTGGATTAGATGACCTCCAAAGTACCTTCCAACTCTGTTACTGTTACTAAATTCTAATTGTACCCTATATTTATCATCTGAATGAAAGAGAATTTTTTTTTTTTTGCTCAGGACTGAACTGTGCGGCCCTTGGTAGTCTCTGAACTTGGTTGTTTTCTTGCAGATGTTTCATTACCCAACTAGGTAACATCATCAGTGCTAGAAGGAATGGAGTTTTCTTCTTTGTTTAAATACAGGTGGCTTGAACTGTCTTGGTGGTTCCTTGATTAGGCTGTTGTTTACTGTTAGCTTGTATCGAGGAAACACTTAGTTGGACAACGAGAACAACCAAGCGAAGAGACCACCAAGCGCCAAGGCTAGTCGTTCCCAACTCTAGGGGGCAGTGCTAATCTCCTTTTCAAAGCCAAAGAGCCAGCGCTGCCCGAAGATGCCTCTGTGGTCATGTGGCCGGCATGACTCAACGCCAAAGGCGCATGGAACGCTGTTCCCTTCCCACAAAAGGTGGTCCCTATTTTTCTGCTTGCGTTTTTTATGTGCTTTTGAACTGCTAGGTTGGCAGAAGCTGGGACAAGGAACAGGAGCTCACCCCGTTACGTGATGCTAGGGATTCGAACCACTGAACTGCCAACCTTTCGATCGACAAGCTCAGCGTCTTAGCCACAGAGCCACTGTGTCCCAACGATATAGACTGATATAAATTCCAAAATACAATAGCCATCAAGATGCAGTTGTGCCAAGAAAAGTACATACTTATCTTCATGAATAAGTAGCAGCTGAGTTAAATTTGTAGGAAACATTGCTTTTTATTTGAAAATCAGAGTGCAAACATTTGCATACATTTTTGTGTATAGAACTTGTCTTATTTTCTTCTCAGCTGTCTATGGTGTATCCTTTTTTACACACAGCCAGTTCCTAATTTGTGCAATTTTGCATATCATGTTCCCTTGTATGAGTGTTTTAATGTGTTGTACTTCTACTAACCTCTCTGGATTGTAAAACTCAAAGAAATGCATCAGCCAACAAAGACTATAATTGCATTCCGATGGGTACATTCAATTTAGAGTTTAACATTAAATTGGTTCTCTATAAAAATGCAGGCTCAAGAATTGTACCCATCTCAAGATGGAGAGAAATAGGACTCCTCTCCCCATATGACGTCTTACAAATATAGAATATAGAGGTATAGGGATGGAAGAGATTTTGGAGGTCTTGCGGTCCAACATCTGCTCAAGCAGGAGATCCGATATCAATTCAAGATGTTGGTTACTACCCCGAAACCCTTCATGGTTTAGGACCAGATTATTCGAAGCACCATCTTCTCCTGCTCACATCTACTCAACCTACCAGAGCAGGGAGGCAAGGAATACTGTGAGTCCCCTCTCCTAAGGAGGTACATTTAGTACAGGGGTCTTCAAACTTGACAGCTTTTAAGACTTGTGGAATTCAACTCCCAGAATTCCTCCTCTGGTCATGTTAGTTCAGGAATTCTGGGAGTTGAAGTCCACAAGTCTTAAAGTTTGAAGACCCTTGATTTAGTGGGACCAAGAAGAAAGGCCTTCTCCATGATGGATCCCTCCTTGTGAAACATCATCCATATGGAGAGAAAATTGGCCCCCACTTCGACAATTATTCACAAGGCTTTGAAGACATGGTTTTGCCTACAGGCCTGGGGAATCATGAGTGGGATGGAGCTCATCAAGTGGCTTATTTGGTTGATGAGCCATGGTAGTGCAGTGGTTAGAGTTAAGTACTACAGGTTACTTCTGTTGATCACCAGCTGCCAGCAGTTTGACAGATCCCTTCCCTCCTTCATCTTTCCCTTCCTTCCCTTTCAATGAAACGAGTTACCTGGCAAACATAATCTTAAGAGAAGTTGACTAGAAAATGTGCCCCACTAAAGTTATGTAAATAATAATCTCCAACTGGCGGTTGACTATTTTATGATACGGTTTGAAATGTAGGATGTTTCCAAAATGACTTATAGGCAGGGAAGACGCAACCGCAGAGCATCTGACGACAACGAATGTCAAATTAATCGACAGGATGAGCTGTCATGAGCTACAATCCCGTGTCAAATGCACGAAGTCTTGTCTTGAGCTGGAAATACTTTATTTACTTTGAAAGGAAACTGTCTTGCCCCCAAATAATGCACTTTAACATGCACAGTTTTAGACTGAGAATGAGAGCAAGTGCATTTCAAAATGTCTATTAGCACAGGGTAGAGTCTGAATCAAGTTAATCAGTCTCCAGATGCCTTTGCGGACACTTCTTGGTAGTAATATTTATTTTATATGCCTTGTTTGTTTGTTTGTTTGTTTGTTTGTTTGTTTGTTTGTTTGTTTGTTTGTAAAGAACTCAATGTGACAAACAAACCTACTATTTCTTCCTCCACTTATTTTTCACACAACAGCAATTCTGTGAGGTAGGTTGGGCTGGGAGAGAGTGACTGACCCAAAGTCACCTAGCCAGCTTTCATGCCGAAAGTAGAACTAGAATTCATCATCTCCTGGTGATTGGCCCAAAGCCACCTAGCCAGCTTTCATACCTAAGGTAGAACTAGAATTCACAATCTCCTGGTGATTGGCCCAAAGTCACCAAGCCAGCTTTCATGCCTAAATTGGGACTAGAACTCCCAATCTCCTGGTTATTGGCCCAAAGTTACCCAGATGGTTTTCATAGCTAAGAAGGGACTAGAACTCCCAATCTCCTGGTGATTGGCCCAAAGTCACCAAGACACTTTTCATGCCTAAATTGGAACTAGAACTCCCAATCTCCTGGTGATTGGCCCAAAGTCACCCAGATGGCTTTCATAGCTAAAAAGGGACTAGAACTCCCAATCTCCTGGTGATCGGCCCAAAGTCACCTAGTCGGCTTTCTTTATAGTTATAGTTTACTTTATTGTCATTGCACAATGAAATTAAATGTCATCTTCAGTGTACATTATAACTATAAAAATAAAAACACAAACATGCTTAATGCTTTCATGCTTAAGAAGACACTAGAACTCACAGTCTCCTGGTTTCTAGCCTGGTGCCTTAACCAGTTGTCTCCTTCCATGGTGTTATTTTATCTTTCCAGTTTAGATCACTGAGTGGTCTCTTATCCAAGTACTAACCAAGAATGATCACATTTATCTTATAGGTAAGTGTTGTGGCCCGCCAGCGGCCTGCGTGGATAGTGGCTGATCCCAATGACAAGGAGGCTGGTGTGGTGTCGCGCCAGCAGCCTGTGCAGCTGGCGCTCGCGTCGGACAGCGAGGAGGCTGAAGAGAATGTGGTGCCAGAGGCAGAGACTCAGCCAGGGCCTTCAGAACCTCCAGAGGCTCTTTCAAGTGGAGATAGCGAAGTGGAGGAGCCTCTCCTCAATGCTCGAGCACGCAGGGCTGCCAAAAGGCAGGAGTGGCTACTCAGGAGGAGGAGGTCTCCTCGAGAGTAAGGCTTGAGGATAATTGGCCACTTCCTTAGCCTATTTAAGTCACACGCCGTTAGTAAGTTTCTTGCTAGAAACAACTTGTAATTATCATCAGAGCATTTTTATCGTATCTTGTTTTCTGGGCTGGTTTGCCCTTCACTGGACTTTGGTTTATTCTTACTACTTAATAAATTTGATAAGGACCGTTGGTGTGTGTCAATATCCTCGGAAATCCGGAGCTGGGGCAGAACAGTAAGTCAAGTTTTGCATATTTATTTGCACACTGAGGGAGACATATGCACATATACAAACACATTCATTAACATGTATCAGGCATAGTTTTGATCGTAACAAACATCTTGACTGTTTTGATCCCACTCTGCAGACTTCTCTCCCAGAGCAATAGATAAAATGGACGCTTTCAATTCTGTCAAGTCTCTTGTCATGGAATTGTGCAGCAGGCATCCAAATGAAGTCAGAAACACTGACATGGACTTGTAGTTTTATATAAATAAATATATTTAACATCTATATTTACAGCAAACAAGATAGAAACATTACTAACATCACGAGGTAAATCATGGAGCATACAGAGCACACAGAAAAGAAAAAGGCGGGAAAAATGGGAAACTCCCCCTCCACACCCACAGCATCCAATCATGGTGCAGATTGCCTCACGCAGGAACCAGCACTCTCCAATCAAACAGCTACAACTGTGTATTTTAGCCCATTGTACACTTTACTGTTCCAAACTTGTAGTTTTATATAAATAAATATATTTAACATCCATATTTACAGCAGACAAGATAGAAACATTACTAACATCATGAGGTAAATCACTACAGTATACAGAACAGACTGAAGAGAAAAAGGTGGGAAAAAAGGGAAACGCCCCCTTTACACTTACAGCAACCAATCATAACCTAGATTGCCTCATCAACTACAACTGTGTGTTCTAGCCCAGTGGTCCCCAACCCCCGGTCCGCGGACCGGTGCCGGGCCGTGGAGTACCTGGCACCGGGCCGCGCAGCGGCCGGGGGACATGAACGCTGCAGCGCAAAGGCTCCTGGGCCGTGCGCAATGGGCCGTGCGCAAAAGCTCCTGGGCCGTGCCCCCACCCCTGCACGCGCTCAGCGGGCCGCGGCGATAAAAAGGTTGGTGACCACTGTTCTAGCCCATTGTATCCTTTACTATTCCAAACTTGTAGTTTTATATAAATAAATATATTTAACATCTATATTTACAGTACAGCATACAAGATAGGAACTTTACTAACATCATGAAGTAAATCACTACAGTATACAGAACACATTAAAGAGAAAAAGGCGGGAGAAAAGGGAAACTCCCCCTTCCATACCCACAGCAACCAATCACAGTGCAGATTGCCTCATGCAGGAGCCAGTACTCTCCAACCCATCAATCATAACTCTGTGTTCTGGCCCATTGTACACTTTACTATTCCGAACTTGTAGTTTTATATAAATAAATATATTTAACATCTATATTTACAGCACGGCAGACAAGATAGGAACATTACTAACATCATGAGGTAAATCACTACAGTATACAGAACACGCTGAAGTGAAAAAGGCGAGGAAAAAAGGGAAACGCCCCTTTACACTTCAGCAACCAATCATAACGTAGATTGCCTCATGCAGGAGCCAGGACTCTCCAACCAATCAACTACAATTGTATATTCTGGCCCATTGTACACTTTACTGTTCCAGCTAATCAATTTAAAATATTCTAATATCTCTTTATCTGTGTTTTTTTTTTCCTGTTAGCATCTCAAAAACCACCGTTTGGGAGATGTCTGCATTTTTGTTTTGATTTTTTAAAAAAGGTTGGCTGATTTTCAGAAGTTTTGTTGCTTTAGTTTCATTTTTGTTTTTGCCTTTCTCCGGAGACCAAGAGCGGCTTACAATGCTTTTAAGCAATAGCCTTCATACTTTTGTATATACCTGCTTAGTAGGGCTTTCGGACACCCCTAAGCGGTGTTTTTTTTTATACAAAGTCAGCTTATTGCCCCCACAATCCGGGTCCTCATTTTACCTACCTCGAAAGGATGGAAGGCTGAGTCAACCTTGAGCCTGGTGAGATTCGAACTTGCAGTAATTGCAGGCAGCTGGTGTTACTTAACAGCACTTTAGTCTGCTGTGCCACCAAGGATATTATTAGCTTTTTAACTCCTCTTCCTGTTCATCTCTATCTCCCGTGTGATTTTGTTGTCCTTTTTCTCAGCCCTCGCCATGTCCTTATCTCACCTTGGATGCCCACTTGGAAGAAAGCAGCTTGCAAATCCAGCATTAAATGACTTAAATACCAGAGAGAGAAGAGTGGGCGTCACAAAGCATGATTTTGAAACATCCATTAAGGCATATATGATTGGCAGCAATCTGCTTTAAAGAGAGAGGATTAAAATACAATCCAATTTCGATCTGAGAAGATCCAACTTGCTGAAATGCATTTCTTTATCGCCACCTGACTTTCTCTCTTTCCAATCCTCTTTGGTGGTCATATTTGGTCATCAGAGTGGATCAAGGAGGAGGTGGGAGACCTTTGGTCTCCTGGATCAGCAGAAGAGGAATAGCAAGGAAGTTTCCAAAGATGTTGGGTAAAGATCTCCCAGACTACAGACTCTGTTCCAATGTTCCATAAGAACCAGAGAAACGTTTCCATGAGTTTCGGTGAAATTCTGCAAACATTCCAGCTTCAGGCATTCTTTTTTTTTATTTATTTATTTATATGCCGCCCTTCTCCGAAGACTCAGGGCGGCTTACAATGTGTTAAGCAGTAGCCTTCATACTTTTGTATATTTTATACAAAGTCAGCTTACTGCCCCCACAAACCGGGTCCTCTCAGTTCATTCTCTTGCTTCATATGCTCAGGAACCTTGGAATGAGGTGGCTTATTGAAAGAGATGCAGATGTCAATCAATGAGGATACCAAGAACAGGATGGATGGATGGATGGATGGATGGATGGATGGATGGATGGATGGATGGATGAGTGAATGAGTGAATGAGTGAATGAGTGAATGAGTGAATGAGTGAATGAGTGAATGAGTGAATGAGTGAATGGAGATGGATGGATGGATGGATGGATGGATGGATAAATGAGTAAATGAGTAAATGAGTAAATGGGCGAATGGAGATGGATGGATGGATGGGGGGGTGGATGGATGGAGGAATGAGCAGAGGAATGGATGGATGGAACAATGGATGGATGGATAGATAGATGGATGAATGGATGGATGGATGGACAGGTGGACAGAAAGATTACTTTTCTAATTTTCTGATTCTGAATGTGAAGAAACCAGACTAAATCTTGAGAACCTACACGGAGGACAATTCCAGACTCCAGATTAGCAGGCACATTCTGTGGATTTGATCAGGTCAGCAAGGACCATTGTCAATCTCCAGTCATTAAGCTAAGGACCTTCTCTTTTTTCCTATCCCTTCAGGCAAGAAAGAAGGAAAAGGTGTATAAAAGCATAAAAGCAACTCTTCCTTCCTTCCTCCCTCCCTCCCTCCCTCCCTCCCTCCCTCCCTCCCTTCCTTCTTTCTTTCCTCTCTCCCTCCCATTGATTTCTTCTTTTCCTCCAGAAGCTGAAGCTGGAACTTTCTTCTCCAATTCCCCATAATATCTTTGGGCAGGAGAAGAATAACTGGTCCAAAATTACTCAGTGAGTTTCCATGGGTGAAGATGGCTTCACAGTGGTCCTCTTCAATCATAGGTCAACATCTAATCCATTTTTGCTTAAGATTTTCTTAAAACTGCTTTCACTAACAAGCTATTTGAATAAGGTGTGCTTTCTCAACCTCCTAGGTCAGGGGTCTGCAACCTTAAACACTCAAAGAGCCATTTGGACATTTCCCTCAGAAAAGAAAACACCGGGAGCCACAAAACCCTTCCCGTGCCCGACTATTTCTTGAGCGGCCGCAAAACTAGCATGTGTAGTTGAATTCAATGTTCTGTTTTCTTCTGAAACTTTTCTTTTCTTGGATTTATCCATGGTTGGCCTACTGGGGGTTGAAAAGCTCAGAAAATTGCGTGCCGGTGGGTGTTGCACATTGGCGGTTGTGACACATATTTTGAGTGAGAGGGAGCTGCAGCAGAGGGATGAAAGAGCCACATGCGGCTCCAGAGCCGCCGGTTGCTGACCCCTGTCCTAGGTGCAGAGGTGGTATTCAGCCGGTTTGGACCGGTTCACCCGAACCGGTAGTGGAAATCGCAGGTGGGCCAGCCAATGCCCACATGCCCTGGCTGTATGCCATCCTATTTAGGAACGTTTTCGAGGCCAGGAGCATGCGTGGAGGCGCGCACATTTGCAAACTGGTAGGGAAAGTAAATGAATACCAACCCTGCCTAGGTGCACTGACATTTTAATTCGTAGGATTTCTCACCCAGCAAGCTGATATTTAAGTGGTTGTCCACTACGACTCCGAGATGTCTCTCAAATTTAAAGCTGCTATGTTGGAGAAGCAGGATGCATTTGGAGCAGAAGAAAAAGTAGCTATTTATAAGATATCTAGGTCATTTCATCCTTAAGAATAAAGCGGGAGACTTCTTCAAAAGCAAGGAGGCAATTGCAATTGTTTGCACCTGTGGTCTTTCCTGGTGAAATATTAGCATTATATTATTAACAGTTATTATTATTAACAAATATTAAGAGATTTGTCAAGTGGGGATGTTCTTTTCTATGCGTGTAAGTTCATTATGCAGCGTGAACTTGCTTAAATATTCATCACTTTGTTAATGAACCACATTCATTTTGAAGACGTGCAATCCGAGATGGCATTGAACATGATTTGGTAATATTATAATTTGCTCATAATGGTGGAAAGGATGAGTACAGCGGAAATAATTATCTCTCTAAACATCCCATGTTTCCTCCTGGCTAAAAAGCAGCTGTTTTTCATTAGATCCCACATAGGAATCATAGCTGAGCAACCTGGTCCACCTTGGCACTCTTTTAGAAGAACAAGATGGTGGGTCATAAGGCAAGAAGACACAGGTGAAGCTGGGGTGAGCCGATGGGGACAGGGCAGAGAGTTCACCCAAAAGCGTTCTCCGATCTTAGATAGAATATTTGTGACCCAGAGTTAAGCTGTGGAGTCCTTGGTGGTCTCTGGGATTGGTTCTTGCCTTGTGGACATTTCAAGACCCAACTAGGTGACTTCATCAGTGCTAGAAGGAGGTGAGGTTTGAGGAGAGAAGATGGAGGAGGAGGAGGAGGAAAAGGAGAAGGGGGAGGGGGAGGAAGAGGAAGAGGAGGATTATGAAATCCTTGGTGCTGTCTGAGCTTGGTTGTTTTCTTGCAGACATCTCATTACCCAAATAGGTGACACCATCAGTGCTAGAAAGGAGTGGGGTAGTTCTCTTTTTATAAGCCAGTCAGGCTTTCTGTGTCAGTGTCGGTGGGAGTGTTCTTGCTTGTTCCTTAATCAGGTTGTTATTTATTGTTTGATTGTCTGATTGTCAGTTCCTTGATTGGAGTATTGTTTGCAATTTTATATTACCGAGGTTTCCAACAGTCTGGATGAACTCTGATCTGATGACTTTTTATTTTTTTTGTCCTCCAAGGTTAGCATTACCTCCCATTCCGCTGTAGAAGGAGGCCCACCTGAGCTTATAATGCAGCTTTTCTATTTTTTTCCCCTAAGAGCAGCTAACATCCTTGAACGGAATTGATTTCCACCACAAATTCTTCATGGTTTGTGATCAAAGGCCACTTTTGTTTGATGCAGACGAAAAACAACAACAACAACAACATATCTTTGGGCCATTGTTAAAAACAATGACAACAGTGGTGTAGAGCAAGCCAATTATTATTATTTTGTTCTTTCCATTCGTTCTTTGTAAACGCAGGACCTGCATTTGCAGGGTGACCAGAGATAAAATAATAATAATAAGTTGGTGTCTCCATTGATTGTTGAGCACAAGCCAATTTCTCAATTTCTCTTCTCAAGGAAACAGCAGAGATTTTAGCATTATCTGAAGCTGCAGAGCTGAAAGGTCATCGGATTTAACCCCCTGCACAGCGTAGGCATCCAAATTAAAGCTTTCCATAGTAATTGCGGCCTAATCTACTTCCTACCTGGACATGTTGCGTTGGACCTCATTAATTGGTGCTGTCTCAAATAATTAAAACTCGGCCCCCGTAGGACATAAAAGAGGCAAAGCAGCCACAGGCGAAATCACCATGAGTGGTAGGAATGGGTGGATTTCAAATCCAGGTACTGGATGTAAATGAACCAAGACTTTGTCTTCTGAACTTGCCATTCTGTGCAAGACTGAGCAAAGCTCAGTGTTTGTGTGTGTCTGTTGTGGCTCCGTTACCGGAGCCTGTGTCATCGTTAGGAGAGGACTCCGAGAGTGAAGGAGAGGAGTTGGCAAGGCCTCCCTCTCCAGGACCCTCCTCTCTATTGCCTTCGGTGTCCGCTGAAGGGCAAGAGATAGAGCCGGGGCCAAGCACGTCCACGCAGCCACAGATGGACAGTGATGAGGGTAATGAGTCTTGGCTGGATCCACGCCAGCGTCGCAGAGATAAGCGCGCGCAACAGAAGAAAAGGCGTGCCCGAGATTAGGCTGAGTCACTGGACCACACCCCACAGGATATAAAAGGGAGCGTGGTGGCCAGTCAAACCTTGTGATGAACAAAGCTGAAAGCTTCCATGCCATTCTGCATTGCCGGACTTTTGCTATAGACTTTGCTGGATTATCTCTGGACTTGATTGACTCCGTAATTATTGAGCTGTTTCTTTTGATGTTCCAGAAGTGGGGAGAAGTTATCTCTCCTCTTTGTAAATAATAAACTCTTGGCAGGCAGCCACTAGGTTGTTGCCAAGTTCCGTTATCATAAGGAAAAGGATTTTGCCAGCTGGTTTGGTCCTTAACTCCTGAACGTCTGTTGGTGTGTGTGCATGGGGTTGGGGACAGAACATTGTCGGTGGTGGTATTCAGCAGGCTTTATCCGGTTCGGGCACACCGGTAGCTGCAGCGGTAGCCATCGACATTTTTCCCAGAAGATAGAGGTGTTGGTCACGGGGCAGCGGTTTGGTAAACACGTCCGCTACCTGTTCCTTGGTTTCACAATACACAGTCTTAATGAAACCTGTTTTCACCAATTGCCTCACATGTTTGATTTTAATATCAATATGGCGCGATCTCTGGCCTACAGCATCGGCTTCCGATATGTTAATGGCAGCCATGTTATCCTCATAAACTTTTATAGGTTGCATGGGCTGCCTCCATAAACTTACCAGAAGATCATCAAACCAAACTAGGTTATTGGAAGATTTGGACAAACTCACATACTCAGCTTCCGCTGTGGAGGTTGCAATTAACTTCTGCTTCCCAGAGTACCAATACACGGGGCTACTATTTAGGTATACAATGTACCCCGAGGTACTTTTTCTAGATCTAACATCCCCTGCCCAATCGGCATCCAAAAAACAACTCAATCTTAATTCTCTAGTTGCTTCTGGTTCCAATAACAATGAATAGTTCACAGTACCTTTTAAATATCTCAGGAGTCATTTGATTCCGCTCCAATGGTACTGTGTGGGATGTTCAGAATGTCTAGATAACACATTTACACTTAGACTGATGTCCGGTCTAGTCCAATTTGCAATGTACAACAACGACCCAATCACGGACTTGTAAAGGGTCTTATCCTCAAACTCCGTGCTCTCAGTGTACATATTCTTAAGGAAGTCTGTTGCCATAGGGGTATCGCATGGCTTCGCCTCTACCATGCTACACTTTTTAAGCAATTCCTGAATCTTATCTTCCTGAGAGAGCCGAAACCCCTTCTCGGTTTTTACGAATTGCACCCCTAAAAATTTGCTAAAGTGACCTAATGGTTTTAGGGCGAAACTCTGACTTAGGTCCTCAGAGAACTTCTTAAGCCTGTTCTCTGATCTACAAATATATAGTATGTCATCGACGTACAACAGTACTGTTTCCCTAATGCCCTGATCTTCCTTGACAAAAACACACTCGTCAGCCGACGATGGTAAAAAGCCCATCTTTCTCAGGCTTTTTGTGAGACACTCGTACCATCGCTTACCAGATTGTTTTAAGCCATATAGGCTCTTGTTCAACAACCACACATCGTCTTCCCGATGGCTTACTCCCTGAGGAATCCTCACGTACAGCTCTTTGTCTAACTGGGCGTGCAGGTACGCGGTCTGAATATCGAACTGATATACATGTTCGCCTCGCATGGTAGCGATGGTGAGAGCTGTTCTCACGCTCTCAGGGCGCACCGTGGGCGAGAAGGTATCCTCATAATCGTCAGGGAATCTCTGCGAAAATCCCTGCGCCACTAGTCTTGCCTTATAGATAAAGCCCCCACCTTCAATGGGCTTTTGCTTGAAAAGCCATCTGGTGCCGATCACCCTCTTGTCCTTGGGCAATCTTGTTGGCATGAATACATCGAGCCTTCTCAGGCTGTCTAATTCTGTATCCATGGCGGCCAGCCACTTCTGTCGTTCATGGTCAGGTAAGGCCAACACATCCTCATATCTCTGAGGGGTGGCCAAAACCTGGTCGACTGAGGTAACAAAGTCGTCGTACCTCTTAGGCTTATTGCCCCTGGTAACCCTAACTGGTCTGCCTTTAGGGGAGTCACTTACATCAGAGTCGTCCGATGAGTCATCTACCTCGTGACTATCACTATGCGTCTCAGAAGCTGGGCGCCTATCCTTCCTGGCTACCCCCATCTTGCGCTTCAATACCCCTTTCAAGGGTGCCTGGGATGCACGCTTCCCAGAACCAGATGTATCCCTATCCTCGGGTAGGTTTTCCGATACATCCTCCGATTGCCTATGACGACTACGGGAAGGGTTCCGAGTAAGAATCTCATTGGCATGGATCTTACTCCAGTTGGCCCCTTCGTAAAAAGTGGCAGACCTTGATATCATTAATTTCCCGTTAGGGTAGGCAAACCTAAATGCCTTGGAGCCCTGCTCATAACCAACAAATCTCAGTTTAACAGAGATTGGGTCTCCCTTTCTCCTGAGCTCCTTCAGGACATGAACATCGGCCATCGCCCCAAAAACGTGGAGGTGTGCCAAGCTAGGCTTATGGCCGTATAGCACCTCGTATGGGGTCTTCTGCACCACGCTAGACCACACACGGTTCAGGGTGTAATTCGCGTATCTAACTGCTTCTACCCAATACGCGAAGTTTAATCCGGAATCCTCTAGGGCGCACCGCATGATAGTTTGTAACACGCCATTGCGTCGTTCTACGACACCATTTTGAAATGCAGAGTAAGGCGCGGTGCGTAAGTGGACTATACCCTTACTCCTTAACC
Organism: Pantherophis guttatus; assembly: GCF_059756535.1. Lineage (NCBI taxonomy): Eukaryota > Metazoa > Chordata > Lepidosauria > Squamata > Colubridae > Pantherophis > Pantherophis guttatus. The sequence goes on along the minus strand of NC_142065.1, from coordinate 210,948,872 downwards.
AGCTGGAGAACTGATTCGAATTAAATTCAGTTCCTCTGTCAGTCAAGATCTTCTTAACTCTGATCTTGTGCTGGTTCTGGACTAAGTTACAAAATTCCTTAAACTTAGTCAACGTTTCACTCTTGGACATTAGGGGAAAAACGAATCCAAATCTGCTATGGTCGTCTACTATGGTAAGAAAGTACCGTCTCTTACCCACGGAAGGTGCAAATGGACCCACCAAATCCATGTGGACGAGCTGAAACGGGTGTTCAGAGTACCTCTGAGACTTCTTGGGCGCAGATTTCGCCTTCAACTTTGCACTCCTACAAATTGAACAGTCTAGGAATGTGTTACAGTCATTGATCTTGGTTCCCCTTGAGTGTTCGGTTACCTTCTTCACTACAGGAAAACTCACATGACCTAATCTACGATGCATCAAGTGAGCACATTCATTGTGCAACGGCTCACCTGTAGCAATTGCATTAGCATTTTCAGGTTTCCTACTATCTGATTCTAAGTTAAAATTTAAAAACTTTTTATTAACTTTACATTTGTCTTTACAAGGCTTCCTCTGGTGAAAGTCTTGATCCTCATCACCTAGTTCTAACTGTGATTCATTGTTACTACCAAATGAGATAGCATAATTGCTATCACTGCAGGACTCAGCATTCGTATTGGGGAAATAATAAGGCAAGCCACCTATCTTCAAAACCTCCCCAATCACACATTTGTTGTTTTTGATCACAGCTGTTCCTCCTGAGAACAGAATCTCCACTCTAGGGTTCTCGCATATCCTCATCAGGCTTAGCAGATTATGATCTATCTCTGGTACATACAATGCTCCGTGAATCTCCCCTATCCCAGGGATATAAACATCTCCAATGCCAACAACATTCACCTTTTTACCGTTTGCAACTTTGACCATGGATTGATGCCTTCTCATATTAGCAAACAACCTTCGGTCACTGACAACATGGTTACTGGCTCCACTGTCCATTAACCATAGTTGCTCTCGCTGTTCCCTTGTAAGCTCTAACTCAGTAGTTTCCACTATACCTACAGAGCTATCATTAAACCTGGGATTGTTCCCTTTGTTGCCTCCATTTGGCTTTTTACCCCTTCTGTGGTTAGGAACATCTATACTTGGCTTTCTACCAGGAGGCAATGGCCTCCTTTTACATTTATTATCAGAAGGTGCCTTTGAACATGCCCTAGCATTCACATTTTGTGGGCAATCCCTTCTATAATGTTCTCTTGAACCACAATTGAAGCATTCTCCAATAGTATATGCTCTATCTGAACTATCGGGCCTTCTTAAAGGTTTTTCCTTTTTGTGAAAAGCCGCCCTGCATTTTCGCAAGTTATCTTCAGCAATCAGTCTGCCAGATAACACTTCTAAAGATAAGTTATTACAACTAACATTATCCAGTTGCGATATAAAATTATCCCAGCTAGGGTCAAGGGAATTGAGTATAACAGTAATGAGGGTTTGTTCAGACACTGTTTCCCCCCTCAACATCAATTCCTGCCTTAACCTGTTTAACTCACATAAGTGTTCATTAATATCTACTCCCGCCTTCAACTTTGCGGAATAGAACTCCCTATAAACTCTGTTTGTAACATGGGAGCTTTTTGAACAAAATAGCTTATGTAGTTTCACCCAAACTTCTGTTACGGTCAGGTTACTAGGTATACTGGGATATAGTGCAGGGTTAATGGACATCAATAAAATACAAAAGGCCTTATAGTGTAAAATATCAACTTCTAAGGACCATGGTCTAGGTGGGGGCTTTAACAGCAACGATAAAACATTTTCTTTCATTAAAATTACTTGAATACTTTTAACCCATTCCTTAAAATTTCCTCCACCCACACTTAAACTTTTAAAATTAGGAGGAAGGACCTGTACATTATTAAACATGGAAATAGACATTAATTGATGTTCAAAATGTGGTCCGTCCTGGAACGGGCAATAAGGCATTGGAATGGAAGCACACAGCACAGTGTCTTCCATCTGGCATTCTGACAATCGTTCCTCCCCAATGGGAGGGATTAAAACTTCACGTTGTGCGGATGCAAAACTCATCCTGGCTTGATCACAAAAACTCGAGGGTCCTCTCTGGTGCACATCTCTAGGAATTTTTGGACGCGCTCCCAAATTCCTATCTTCAGTTGAGGTAGCCTCCGGAACCGTCCTGGATGTCGATGTCGTCACGGATGGATATATCCCACTCGTGGCGTGCGCTGAATTAGTCGCAGACATCAGGGGGGCTTTGGGATGCGCAGCTCCTATTTGTTGAGCCGATGGTGCCTGCAAACCATCGCCTAAAATGGTTGCCAAAGTCTCTATCACACTTGCAACCTTACGCTCAACATGAGAGTCTCTTAAATTTTTAGCAGAAGTCACTGATGTCATCAAGGGAGCTAAAGTCTTTATAGCCTGATCTATGACGGCTTCAACAGCAGGTGGCGCAATGTCAACTTGGCCATGCTGGTTTAACAAAGAAGCAGGAACATTTGAATCAGGCAGTCTGTTATCCCCCATTACCCACTTATGGTCTGAGGTGGGGGTTTTAGGAAAAGATTGAAAGTCTCTTACCGATCCGGTGTTTTGTAGGACTTCGATCTTCTTTCCTTTCACGGCTGAATTCTTTAATAATTCACTAGAATCAGCAGTCGGGTTCTGACTTGCTGTGGGCAAACCTAAAAACTGAAGGATTGCCTTCCTAAACTCATCATCCACCTCTGTATTTGTTTTCAAGACCTGAAGTGGCGTTCTTCCAGTCTCTACTCCTTTTGGTGATGATGGTTTATTCACTATCTTAGGCCCTTCAGGAGTTGAGGCCTCTGCTCCAAAACTTATAGCTCCACTATTCTCTAAGCCAATTAGAGTTTGGGGTTTTTCAGCCAAAACATTTTTGGCCTGAGCCCCAGACAGTCCAGTTTGTGACTTCATACTTTGTGCTGCTGCTGCTGCCCTAGTCAACATCTATTCAACTGCAGACATTCCAGTCTAGCGCGTTACCACATGAGCGTAAGTTCGTTAAACCATCCTCTGCTACCAACTGTGACGAAATGGGGTTGAGGGGTACCCCGGACCGTGAACCAGCTCATGAGTAAACACACTGAGACTGAAATGATTCTGACAGAGGCGTCTTGTGTAAAAATATAATTTACTTTAAAACATTTAAAAAGCACTATGTCTTTAAGAAAACACATTAAAAACAAAGTCTTATCTGGGTATGTGAAACAAGGCTATCTCCCTAGATCCCTCTCCACAATACCAAAAACAGTTCACAAAAGAATAAAGCTAGCATGAAGGTAAGCAGCTTCGGCGTCGATACATCATCAAGGCCATCATGGTGGGAGCAGCACGAGCTTCACAGCTGAAAGTCACCTGAAGTAAAAACAGTTCAAAAAGCAAACATTGCTTGAAGCTTGTGGGAGGAAGAAGGTCCAGCAACAGCAGTCCCGATGATAGCTTGCGTGCTACAAAACAGCAAAAGGCAAGCATCCGTGGGAGTCTCTCTGTAGCGGCGTCTGGAGTCCTTATCTGCATTCTTCTCCCATCTGCGGCGTTGCAACAAGCTTCCTGCAGGAGCTGTGCATTTAGGCCTAGATCAGACTAGGCCCAAGTAGCAAGCAAAAGGTCCTTGCTTATATAGGGAGTCAACCTGCAATTAACTAGGGCGGGGAAGGCTTGCAGGTAATTGGCAACAGCAGATGGCTTGATTAAAACCATACTGTTTGTGAGTAGGCAGATAGCCACAGCAATCCTGGAAACACTCGTGACACTGGACCACACCCCACAGGATATAAAAGGGAGCGTGGTGGCCAGTCAAACCTTGTGACGAACAAAGCTGAAAGCTTTCATGCCATTCTGCATTGCCGGACTTTTGCTATAGACTTTGCTGGATTATCTCTGGACTTGATTGACTCCGTAATTATTGAGCTGTTTCTTTTGATGTTCCAGAAGTGGGGAGAAGTTATCTCTCCTCTTTGTAAATAATAAACTCTTGGCAGGCAGCCACTAGGTTGTTGCCAAGTTCCGTTATCATAAGGAAAAGGATTTTGCCAGCTGGTTTGGTCCTTAACTCCTGAACGTCTGTTGGTGTGTGTGCGTGGGGTTGGGGACAGAACATTGTCGGTGGTGGTATTCAGCAGGCTTTATCCGGTTCGGGCACACCGGTAGCTGCAGCTGCGGGAGGCTCCACCTATCCACCCGGTTGTCATCACGTCCTGTTTTTGACACTCTGTGCATGTGTGAAAGTCACTTTTGCAAACAGGTTGCGAAGGTAAGTGACCCCTTGCGTGTGTGTCCTTGTGTGTAAAGATCTATACAGTTGGGAAGGATCAAAGAAACAAGGAAAACATTCCATTTTTTCCTAACTCAATATTTCTCAACCTCGGCAGTCTTAAGACATGTGGACTTCAATTTCCAGAATTCCCCAGCCAGAACACACCTCAATCAATCAATCAATCAATCAGAATAGAGCTGGGAGGGACCTTAGAGGTCTTCGAGTCCAACTACCTGTTCAAGTAGGAGATCCTAGATCAATGATGGTGAACCTTTTAGGCACCGAGTGCCCAAAGTGCATATGTCAAGTTTCTGAAAGGTGCCCTAATTAATTCATGAGCCATGATCCAAACTTCAAAGGAAATATAGTGATTTATTAGGAGCAACATTCCGGCAATACTCGGATGCAGTCAGGACTGATCCCACATAGATTTACGTTCCCCTATGACCCTGTCTCTCCCCTCCTCTCTGGCCATGTCATAAATCACATTCTCCAATTAACCACTTTGGCTGGCTGTGAAACCTAACGCCCTCCTTCTGATTGCGGTCAGGAAGAATGTATGGAATGCACTTCAGTTCTCCCTCCCTCCTGCTCATGGCAACTTGAAAGCTTTGCAAGTTGACATTCGGCTCCCCTCACTTCCCGAGGGCAACCTGCACAAAGCAAAACAATTTGAGTACAGATGTAGAGTTTAGGGATGTGACCCCTCCCACCAGGCTTGTTTGGATTTTCTGCATGAAATTTGACTATAAGGCAATCAGCCTGGATGTTTCGACTCTTTACCCAAGATGCCTCTGATAAGGGGTAACCCTTCTACTTGATTAAATATTGGAGTTGCCTCCTGTGCCACCTCGAATTGAGGATTTGCTGCACCTCATAATGGGTCTGGCCCTCTATGACCCTGTCTCTCCCCTCCCCCCTGGCCATGTCATAAATCACATTCTCCAATTAACCACTTTGGCTGGCTGTGAAACCTAACACCCTCCTTCTGATTGCGGTCAGAAAGAATGTATGGAATTCACTTCAGTTCTCCCTCCCTCCTGCTCATGGCAACTTGAAAGCTTTGCAAGTTGACAGCATACACACGCCCAAACTGCAAGGCATGTGCATGCGCATGCACCCCACACATGCGCCCACCCCCTACCCAAACTGCAAGGTGTGTGAATGCCCCGCAGATGCATGCGCGGCCTGCACATGCGTGGCAGAGGCCCGAAGACCAGCTGGCCAATGGAGGCATGTGCACATGCACCGCAGAGACCCGAAACAGAGCTGGGGCAACTGTGTGCATGCCCACAGAGAGGGCTCTGTGTGCCACCTCTGGCACATATGCCATAGGTTTGCCATGACTGCCCTATATCATTTGAGACAAATGACTGTCCAGTCTCTTCTTAAAAACCTTGGGGCACCGACAACTTTTGAAGACAAGCCATTCCGCTGATTAATGTTCTCACTGTCCTTACGCACAGTCACTCAGGCACTCGTCACTTCCCGCCTGGACTACTGCAATGCTGTCTACATGGGGCTCCCCTTGAGGAGCACCTGGAGGCTCCAACTGGTGCAGAATGCGGCCGTGCGGGGGATTATGGGAGCGAGGGGGCGCTCCCAGGTGACACCTCTCCTGCGTGAGCTGCATTGGCTTCCAGTGGTCTTCCGGGTGCGCTTCAAGGTGTTGGTCACCACCTTTAAAGCGCTCCATGGCACAGGACCTGGGTATTTGTGGGACCGCCTTCTGCCGCCGATAACCTCCCACCAACCAGTACGCTCCCACAGAGAGGGACTCCTCAGGGTGCCGTCAGCCAGACAATGTCGGCTGGCGACCTCCAGGGAGAGGGCCTTCTCTGTAGCAGCTCCTGCCCTCTGGAACGATTTGCCCCCGGAGATACGAAGGATATTGGATCTCCGGGTCTTTCGCCGTACCCTAAAAACTTTTCTTTTCCATCAAGCAGGGCTGGCGTGAAACCCGCCTCCCCCTTTTTTTTAAGCTTTTGAAAATGTCAATGGGTTTTAGTTTGAATGTTTTAAATTCTGCGCCAAAGTCATATAATTCTTTTAAAATTTTTAAATTTTGTATTGATATGTGTTTTAGTTCTGGCTGTGCACTGCCCTGAGTCCACTAGGAGAAGGGTGGGATACAAATTAAATAAATAAATAAATAAATAAATAAATAAATAAATAAATAAATAAATAAATAAATAAATAAATAAATAAATAAATAAATCAGGACCCGAAGTTTAGTCTTCAGAGCTTTCAGATTCATACTGGAACCCATCCTCTCTCTCATCACTCACCAAGTTCTCTGAGGATGGGCTCCAACACATGTCCAAATGTTCAGAAGACTAAACCTCTGGCCCCAGGGACAGACCCAGATTGGATCCTGCAGACCTTGTAGCATTTCAGGCAAATGGTTGTCCTGTCTTTTCTTAAAAGCCTCCAGTGATAAAACACCCACAACTTCTGAAGGCCAGCTGTTCCACTGGTTAATTGTTCTCACTGTTAAGAAATTTCTCCTTATTTCTAGGTTGCTTCTCTCCTTGATTAGTTTCCATCCATTGCTTCTTGTCCTGCTTTCAGGTGCTTTGGAAAATAGGTTGACCCCCTCTTCTTTCTGGCAGCCCCTCAAATATTGGAACACTGCTGATTACAATTCTGATTTCAACTGCTGATTGCACACGACTGATTTCATTCAGGTATTGTGCAATTCACCTTCTCAATTCCTTCACTAGAAGTGCAATAGGTTTTACTGCATGCATCTGATTGCAAATTCTATACAGGCATAGAATTCATGTACACTTAGAGCACTGCACACCCGAACAACTAGATACAAGAACAGTTTTTTCCCAAACACCAACACCTTGCTAAACAAATAATTCCCTCAACACTGTCAAGCTATTCACTAAGTCTACACTACTATTCATCTTCTCATCGTTCCCATCATCCATCTCCTCCCACTTATGACTGTATGACTAACCTTGTTGCTGGTATCCTTATGCGTTATATTGATATTGTTTCCTGATTGCTTATTTGTTCCCTATGACTATCATTAAGTGTTGTACTTTATGATTCTTGATGAACGTATCTTTTCTTTTATGTATACTGAGAGCGTATGCACCAAGACAAATTCCTTCTGTGTCCAATCACACTTGGCCAATAAAAATTCTATTCTATTCTATTCTATTCTATTCTATTCTATTCTATTCTATTCTATTCTATTCTATTCTATTCTATTCTACTCTACTCTACTCTACTCTACTCTACTCTACTCTACTCTACTCTACTCTACTCTATTCTAATTGGTCTATTTTTTTCCAGCCTCTTGGAATAGATTCCTTCAGAAAAAAAAAAATCTTAATAAAAATTCACCTTGTTCATTTTTGCTTCTTTCATCCAGCATTCACTCCTTTACTTGGGTGACTCGATCATTGCTACTAAGAGTTAAAAAAAATAAAATAAATGCAGGATGAACCCCCTGAAGATTTGCCAGCTGGCCCGACAGCTTGTCTCTCGTGCCTCTGATATGCTGACAAGCACATTTTCAGATTTAATAATTAGTAGGCCTCTTTTTTCTCTCTCTTCCTCATAATGATCAGTGAGCCTACTGAAAAATGAATCCTTTCTGATAGAAGAGAGTATCTGTAGCTCAACGTCGAACTGTGGGGTCCTTGATGTTCTCCGAACTTGATTGTTTGTTCGCGGACATTTCATCACTCAAATAGGTAATGAACTCAATAGTGTGCTTCAGAGGTGGGCTTCACATACTGCACTGGAAATGTGAGTGCGTGCGCTGTCCGTGCATGCACATGGAATCACAAAACATGACAATTTGCTCGCATGTGCCATCCGCGCATGTGTGCGACGTCATACAACATGGCGATTTGCGGGCACGCGCTGTCCGCAGATGCATGCAGCGTCAAAAACAAAGCAATATAGGACGGAATTGCATCCAGGAGGGTGGGCAATCGCCACTACCAGTTCACCTGAACTGGTCCAAACCGGCTGAATACCATCTCTGATGCTGGTGATATTACCTAGTTGGGTAACAAAATGTTTGCAAGCAAATCACCAAGTTGAGAGAGCACTAAGGGCTTCCTTCATGAAAAATGGGACAGAAGCAGGGGTGAAATGCTCCCAGTTCAGACCGGATTGCCCGATCCGGTAGCGATGGAGGCGGATGGTTCGGAAAACCGGTAGCAAAAATCCCTGCCCCCCCCCCCATTGCCCAGCTGAGCCGTGCAATCATCAGAGGCTTTTTTTATTATTTTTAAAACCATTTTTTCTACAACCTCTTCGGCCGAAAAAAATGTTTTTAAAAGTAAAAAAGCCTCTGCCGATCAGGTAAGTCAGCTAGGATCGTCAGAAGCTTAAAAAAAAAAAGAAAAAGCTTCTGCCGATCAGGCAAGTCAGCTGGGATCATCAGAGGCTTTCAAAGCATTTTTTTAACAACCTCCTCAGCCGAAGAGGTTGTAGAAAAATGGTTTTAAAAGTAAAAAAAAAAAAAAAAGTTGGCCACGCCCACTCAGTCATATTAACCCCCACCACCAAGCCACGCCCACAGAACCGGTAGTAACAAATTTTACATTTCACCACTGGATAGAAGTCCATTTTTCTTGCTACAGATGGCAGAAAGCTCCATATCTCCATGAAGACAATAGCTAGAAGCCTCCTCCTCCTCTTCCTCCTCTTCCCCCTCCTCCTGCACTTCCTCTAATCTATACCATTTGTCTGAAATGGTATAGGGCAGTGACGGCTAACCTTTTTGTCGTCACGTGCCAAAAGCGCTCATGCACACACCCGTACCCATAATGCAATGCACGTGCGACCCCCCTCCCCATCCGCCTTGCCTCCTGCGCATGCACATGTGACACCCCCCGCCCCTTATTTTGGGCCTAGTAGGCCTCCCTGCAGCCTCCTGGGAGCAAAAGCGGGCTGCTGGGGGGGGCACACCACCACCACCCCGGCCCTTATTTTGGGCCTAGTAGGCCTCCCTGCAGCCTCCTGGGAGCAAAAGCAGGCCATAGGGGTCCATGCCACACACATCCCACATTCCTCCACCCCCACTGAAGCGTGCGTAACCTCCCCATGCATGCACAAGTGTCTCCCACATGCACTCCACGTATGCACGGCAGAGACCCAAAAATCAGCTGGCTGGCAGGAGGTGCACGCGGGAGCTGAGCTGGGACAAAGGCTCGTGTGCCCGCAGAGATGGTTCTGCGTGCCACCTGTGGCACGCGTGCCATAGGTTCACCATCACGGGTATAGGATCCCCTGCTTGTGTAGGGAGTTGGATTAAAAGACCGCCAAAGTCCCTTCCAACTCTATTATTCTGTATTCAGTCTCTACAAAACCAATAATTTCACCTGAGAAGTTAATGTTTTTTTTCCAGAAGTTATTACAGTTTTATTCTGGGATCTGAGGAGGTGGGTTGCCCCTAGGTTCAGTCTGGGGGGTTACTTCCTCCCCCCATTAAATAACTTTTGTGAAACAGAATTCACTTGAGCGAGAAAAAGAAATCAGCGTTTCGTTCTTTCAACCAGAAGGCTGGAAAAAAAATATATACTTTCCCAAAATAAAATATTGAGCTAAGACAAAGCATTGCTATGCAAAGCCTTTGATGCCACCTACCAGTACACAAATCCTAAGGCTTTTAAATCTAATCCCACAGCAATAGGCATATCAGTCTTACCCAGATGAACACAATAATTAAAGTTGTGGCAGAAGCTACTGTTATTTTTTTCCCTGCGTATACCTCTCTCTCTCTTTCTCTCTCTGTTCTTTGGAGAGCGCCCACACCTGCTCAGGAATTCTTCTTGTCCTGCTATGTGTCAGTAGGAAGAATCATAGAATTCTAGACTTGGAAGGGACCTTGGAGGTCTTCTAGTCCAGCCTCCTGCTCAGGGAGAAAACCCTATACCATTGCAGACAAATGGATGTCCAATCCCTTCATAAAAACATCCAATGTTGGAGCATTCACAACTTCTGCAGGCAAGTTGTTCCACTGATTGTTCTAACTGTCAGGAAATTTCTCCTTAGTTCTAGGTTGCTTCTCTCCTTGTTTAGTTTCCATCCTTTGCTTCTTGTCCTGCCTTCAGGTGCTTTGGAGAATAGCTTGACTCCCTCTTCTTTGTGGCAACCCCTGAGATATCGGAAGACTGCTATCCTGTCTCCCCTAGTCCTTCTTTTCATTAAACTAGATATATATATCAGGGGTGGGTTCTAAAATTTTTTCACTACTGGTTCTGTGGGCGTGGCTTATTTTGTGGGCGTGGCTTGATGGTCTTGTGACAATTATTTAGGATTTAGCAGAGGTACTGGTCTACCAGGCTTTTAACTGCTTGCAGAGCTGTACCGGTCTACCCATTTGTTTTTTGCAGACACTGATCTACTCATGTATTTTTGCAGGCACTGGTCTACCCATTTATTTTATTTTGCAGGCACTGATCTACACATGTATTTTTGCAGGCACTGATCTACCCATTTATTTTATTTTGCAGGCACTGATCTACCCATGTATTTTTGCAGGCACTGATCTACTCATTTGTTTTCTTTTAAGATTGATCAGCTGTAGGGCGGCCCTTTGAAGCCCCACGGCAAGAGTTTAAACAGGTTTTTTCCTCCTAGACGATCAGCTGGGACTCAGGAGGCAGCAATAGATTGGGGGTGGGGCCAAATAAAAGGTAAGAATAAAGCGGGGGTGGGGGGGCATGGGGGGGGCAGAGGGGGGCAGAACCGGTTCGGTGACGTCATATCGTCACGGCTACCGGCTTGGGAGAACCGGGCCGAACCGGGAGGAACCCACCACTGATATATATGTTTTATCCTACAGCCCGATAATCATCATTGTTGGGCTTTTTGTAGAAAGCATTAGCATATGATAAACCTTGAAAGCAGTGATGAAATCTGAACTGATTTGCTACCGGTTTGCTGGCTGCACATGCGCACTGCATGTGTGCATGCACGGTTCGCACCAAATGCGCGCTGCAAGTGCATGCACACAATGAGAAGGTAAGTAGAACAGCAGGGGAGAAATCAGCTGTGGCGCACAATCTTGGAAATCATTTTTTAAAAACTTCTTTAAAGCATTTTTTACTACCGGTTCGGGCGAATAGGTAGTTAAAAATGCTTTTAAACAGTAAAAAAAAAAAGTTCCGATGATCACAGCTGTGCCACATGATCGTCAGAACCTCTTTTTTTTTTTTTTACTTTTTAAAAGCATTTTATAACTACCTATTCGCCTGAACCGGTAGTAAAAAATGCTTTTTAAAAGTTTTTTTAAAAGGTTCCCAAGATCGCACGCGGCAGCTGTGATCTTGGGAACCTTTTTTTTACCTTTTTAAAGCATTTTTTTTACTACTTATTCACCCAATCCAATAGTAAAAAAATGCTTAAAAAGTTTTTTTTAAAAAGTACCGATGATCAGCTGAGCGACACGCGATCGTTTTCTACTTTTTAAAGCATTTTTAACTACTTGTTCCGGAGAAGGAAACATAAAGAAAGAGGGGAAGGAAGAAGAAAAGGGAAGGAAAAGGGAAGGAAAAAGAAGAGAAGGGAGGGAGGGAGGGAGGCAGGCAGGAAAGAAGGAAGGAAGGAAGGAAGGAAGGAAGGAAGGAAGGAAGGAAGGAAGGAAGGAAGGAAGGAAGGAAGGAAGGAAGGAAGGAAGGAAGGAGATTATAATGAGAGTGTCAGCACGTCAAGATGCATTTATCCTAGTGCTGACATAAGAAGGAGAACGCAGACGTCTGCAATGGGACGGTTGCCTTTCACCTACTTATTTCCTCTGGAGATAATGTCCCCTAAGAGATGGATGGGAGGGGGGAAATTCTTTGAATTGGAGCAGTAGATTAGGGGTGAATGATTGGGAAGATGGCCAATGAATGCAGAGGAGTGGAGGAAGGAAGAGGAGGGGTTTTGGGGCAGCACGTCAGTGCCGGCTGCAACAAGTTGGTGTAAAAAGTGCTGTGCTTAATAAAATGAAAGTTTGTTTTATAAAAGACTTTGTTTGCGATGCAATTTATTTGAAGACAGCCTGAAAACCTGACAGAGAGTGAAGGACAGTCTCAGGGAAGTCCTGCCTTAGTACTTGGCCACCACAGGTCCCCCGAACACAAGTCTGTGTCACACCCACCATGGCCATGCCCACCCTGGCCACACACACACCCAGCCCTCTGAGGTCAAACACAACCCTGATGTGGCCCTCAATGAAATTGAGTTTGACACCCCTGATCTAGATGGCCATCCAATTCACTCACGGTCATTCTGGGCAGTTTAGAGAAATAAAATCCCAAATACAAAAGAAACGAAACCATGTTTTGGGCCTAGGAGGCCTCCTGGGAGTGAAAACAGGC
>NC_142065.1:210826253-210931253 GCF_059756535.1 Pantherophis guttatus | reverse complement strand
TGACTTTCTTTCTTTCCTTCCTTCCTTCCTTCTATCTTCTCTTTCTCTTTTTTCTTTTCTCTCTCTCTTTCTCTCTCCCTCTTTCCTTTTCCTCACCTCTCCTGTTCTTTTTCCTTTCTTCTTTCCTTCCTTCCCTCCCTCTCTCCCTCCCTCCCTCCCTTCCCCTTCACTTCCCTTTCCTCTCTTTTCCTTCCTTTTCTTTTTCCTTCTTTTCCTTCCTTCCTTTTCCACCACTCTCCCCTTCTTTGTTCCTTCACTTCACTTCATTTCTTTCCTTTCCTTCCTTCTTTCCCTCCCTCCCTTCCTTTCCCTTCCCTTCCCATCCTTCTTTTCCTTCTTCTCTTTTCCTCCCCTCTCCTCTTCTTTTTTCCTTCATTTCCTTCCTTCCCTCCTTCCCCCTTTTTCTTCTTTCTTGCTTTCTGTCTTTCTTTCCTTCCTTGCTTCCTTCCTTCCTTCTTTCCACAGTAACGCTTAGGTATATTTTGACAGATAGAAGAACATGATTTGGGGCTGTTTCCCTTCTCTTCTGATGCCGCGACGCTCAAATTGTTTTGACATATGGACAGTTTTAATTACCATATTGGAGCCATTCACCCATCATTTCTTCCCAGAATGCTTTGAAAGGAAAACATTTTGTGGTTGTGAAAAATGAAAGGCTCAAAACCATCATTCTGCCTGCCTTAGGAGTATCAGTGTCAACCATCTTTCAGGATGCAATATTCTAAAAAATGCAACATAGGTTCTTGAAGTTTTTTATTTGTTTGACAAGGCTACGAAGACACAAATTGCATTACCCTCAGGGATGTACGCAAAGAGAAAAGGAAAGAAATAAAATGACAACCAGCGCCATCCTAATTGCTACAAGAAAGGAAGAAGATCAGGAAAGAAAGTGCAAAGTACATTGATTTTGAGGTTTAGTTTTTTTTTTTTTTTTTTAATTTGATTTATATGCCGCCCTTCTCCGGAGACTCAGGGCGGCTTACAATGCGTTAAGCAATAGCCTTCATCCTTTTGTATATTTATACAAAGTCAGCTTATTGCCCCCACAAACTGGGTCCTCATTTCACCTACCTTAGAAAGGATGGAAGGCTGAGTCAACTTTGAGCCTGGTGAGAATTGAACCTGCAGAAATTGCAGGCAACTGTGTTAATTACAGGGTGCATTAAACCACTGTACTACCAAGGCTCCAAGTTGACTTTGATTTGAGAGTATGTTTTAAAAAAAGAAAAAAAGAAAAAGCAATGATATGATAAAACCAGAAAGAACAATAAGGCAATATTTGTACATTGCTGTTGTGGGTTTTTTGTTTTTGCCCTTGTTGTGGTTAGAAAAAATGCATCCACGACTTCCAGGTGACAGTCAGAAAACACAATAGAAACTCTAATGGACAGATCTAACCATAGTTTCAATTGGGAAACTGTGACCCTCTTAAGGGCCTAAGAGGTCTTCTATTCCAACCCCCTGCTGAAGTAGGAGACCTCGCTCAATAGTAGTAACTGTGAGAGGGATCTATCATGGAGGCTAAAACATATAAAAAACAGTTTCAGGAACTGGGTATGTCTAGTTTAATGAAAAGAAGGACTAGGGGAGACATGATAGCAGTCTTCCAATATCTCAGGTGCTTCCACAAGGAAGAGGGAGTCAAGCTATTCTCCAAAGCACCTGAAAGCAAGACGAGAAGCAATGGGTGGAAACTAATCAAGGAGAGAAGCAACCTAGAACTAAGGAGAAATTTCCTGAATGTTAGTACAATTAACCAGTGGAACACCTTGCCTCCAGAAGTTGTTAATTCTCTGTTAGGTGTTTTGTGCCAGCCATGGCAATTTCTTAAAAGGCCACCAGATGGGAGCAAAGAGGCACCTTTGATCCCATTGGTGGGTCAAGGGGATCCGGCCCCTGCAGCCCCATTGGGGAGACATGATAGCAGTCTTCCAATATCTCAGGGGCTGCCACAAAGAAGAGGGAGTCAATCGCTGTTAGGTGTTTTATGCCAGCCATGGCAGTTTCTTAAAAGGCCGCCAGATGGGAGCAAAGAAGCACCTTTGATCCCACTGGTGAGTCAAGGGGCTCCGGCCCCCTCACACACCTTGGTAAGGGAGGGGCCAGGGGCCCCTATAAGAACCCCTACACAGGGGCTGCTCTTTGGCTTTTGTTCTATCTTCCTACGGGAATGATCCATGGGCTCAATCCAGGCATGGATGCCTCCGTGTGTTGTGGCTCCATTACCTGAGCCGGTGTCATCGGCAGGAGAGGATTCCGAGAGTGAAGGAGAGGAGTTGGCAAGGCCTCCCTCTCCAGGACCCTCCTCTCTGGCAATGCCTTCGGTGTCTGCCGAAGGACAAGAGATAGGGCCAGGGCCAAGCATGTCCACGCAGCCACAGATGGACAGTGATGAGGATAATGAGTCTTGGCTGAATCCACGCCAGCGTTGCAGAGATAAGCGCGCGCAACAGAAGAAATTAGGCTGAGTCACTGGACCACACCCCACAGGATATAAAAGGGAGCGTGGTGGCCAGTCAAACCTTATGAGGAACAAAGCTGAAAGCTTCCACGCCATTCTGCATTGCCAAACTTTTTGCTATAGACTTTGCTGGATTATCTCTGGACTTGATTGACTCCATAATTATTGAGCTGTTTCTATTGATGTACCAGGTGTGGGGAGAAGTTATCTCTCCTCTTTGTAAATAATAAACTCTTGGCAGGCAGCCACTAGGTTGTTGCCAAGTTCCGTTACCATAAGGAAAAGGATTTTGCCGGCTGGTTTGGTCTTTAACTCTTGAACGTCTGTTGGTGTGTGGGCGTGGGGTTGGGGTTGGGGACAGAACACCATGCCAGGGAACTAATTTTACCTACTTTATTTCTAAATAAAGATTTAACTTGATTGCATCCTTGCGTGCTGCCTTTTTTTGGAAGCGCCCTCAACGAACCATCGATCTTCGTGAGATCCCTCACATAGGAGACCTCGCTCAAGAGTAGTAACTGTGAGAGGGAACTATCATGGAGACTAAAACATATAAAAAACAGTTTCAGGAACTGGGCATGGCTAGTCTAGTGAAGAGAAAGACCGGGGGAGACACGATAGCAGACTTCCAATACTTGAGGGGCTGCCACAGAGAGGAGAAGGCCGAAGGCCAGACTGCCACCACCCGAAGGCCAGACAAGGAATAAGGGATGGAAACTGATCAAGGAGACATTCAACCTGGAAATAAGGAGGAATTTTCTGACAGTGAGAACAACCAACCAATTGAACAGAAGTTGCCTTCAGAAGTTGTGGGAGCTTCATCATTGGAGGCTTTCAAGAGGAGATTGGACTGCCATTTGTCAGAAATGGTGTAGAGTCTCCTGCTTGGGTAGGGGGTTGGACTAGATGACCTACAGTACAAGGTCCCTTCTAACTCTGTTAATCTGTTAATGTCTACTTTAATGAAAAAAGGACTTGGGGTGACATGATAAAAGTGTTCCAATATCTCAGTGGCTGCCCCAAAGAAGAGGGAGTCAAGCTATCCCCCAAAGCCCCTGAGGGCAGGACAAGAAGCAATGGGTAGAAACTAATCAAGGAGAGAAGCAACTTAGAACTAAGGAGAAATTTCCTGAATGTTAGAACAATTAACCAGTGGAACACCTTGCCTCCAGAAGTTGTGAATTCTCCAACACTGGAAGTTTTTAAGAAGAGATTGGATAACTATCTGTCTGAAATGGTATAGGATTTCCTGCCTGATTGGATTAGAAGACCTCCAAGGTCCCTTCCAACTCTGTTGAATATTCTCTTCTATTCTACTTGCCATGTTATATGTCATAGTAACCCTTTAGTATTACAGACTAATGGCTGTCCAATCTCTTCTTTAAAACCTCCAGTATTGGAGCACCCTCAACTTCCAGAGGCAAGCTTGTTCCATTGATTAATTGTTCTCACTGTCAGGAAATTTCTCCTGAATTCTACATTGGATCTCTTTTTGACAAGCTTCTATCCATTACTACTTCTCCTGCCCTCAGGTGCTTTGGAGAGTAAGTTGACCTCTTCTCTGTGACAGCCTTTGGATTTAACACAGCAAGGAACAGGGGAAGGAACACCCACCCTCCCCAATTCAGAAGATAGAACAGAACAGCAACCAAAAGGAAGACATATAGAAGATAATCTTCCCCCCAGGGGTGAAATGCTCCCGGTTCAGACCGGATCATCCAATCTGGTAGGGATGGAGGCGGATGGTTTGGAGAACCAGTAGCAAACACCTCTGCCCCCCCCACCCATGCCCAGCTGAGCCATGCAATCATCAGAGGCTTTTTTTATATTTTTAAAAGCATTTTTTCTGCAACCTCTTCGGCCGAATAAATGCTTTCAAAAATAAAAAAAAGTCTCTGATGATCCCGGGGCTCAGCTGGGATTATCAGAGGCTTTTAAATGCCTCTGACAATCCCAGATCTCTTCGGCCAAAGAGGTTGTAGAAAAAAATGGTTTTAAAAGTTTTTTTTTAAAAAAAAGTTGGCCATGCCCGTCCAGTCACATTACCCCCGCACACCAAGCCATGCCCACAGAACCAGTAGTAACAAATTTTACATTTCACCACTGCTTCCCCCTTAAAATTATGACATTTTTCTAAGCCCTTGCAGAGAAAACTGGATGTGAACATTTTGCGATCAAAGGACTCTGCAGAAGGAGAGACTAGATGGCGAAAGAAGGATGAAATTGTGTCCTACCAAAAAAAAAAAAAGGAAAGTCATGGTAGATGGTAAATTATTACTTTGAGAAACTGAAACAGATGTTTGTCAACCAGAGCCATCTGCTTTTGAAGTTTTGTGTTGTGTCCCAGGTGGAAGATACAAGGGAACAGCTTCTGAGTTTTCTTTTTCATCTGCTCCATGTAGGCACAACTAACAGTGTGAAGAACAACTCCAATTAGATCACCACTGACTGAAATTTTGTGAAAGAAGCTCATGACCCTAAAGCAGAGGTCTTCAAACTTTGCAGTCTTAAGACTTGTGGACTTCACAAGTCTTAAAGCTGTCAAGTTTGAAAACCTCTGCCCTAAGGGATGAAGGTCATTCTTTTTTTAAAAAAAAGTTTTTTATTTGAAAATACAAACTACACAAAACAAATCACGACAAAACATACAAAACATGTAAACATATAAACAAGAATTCAAATATATATCAAGTTTATCGTAACTGTACTGTATTTTCTTATTTGTGTTTTCGACTCCTTACTGCTATTGGTCTTTCTCTTATATCTATTTTGTTGGTTCATTGTTAAACCATGTTCGTAAGTTTATATTCATATTACTCTATTAAGTTACTTTGCTTACATGCTAATTTTTCCCTTTTCTGCCTTCCAACCAGGTGTACCACTTTTCCCATACTAAATAGTAATCGTGTTCTTCTCTATTTTGTAGTTCCTTTGTGAGTCTGTCCATTTCTGCACAATCCATGATTTTGTTAATTACTTTTTCTTCCATTGGTATGTCACTTCCTTTCCAATTTTGTGCAAAAATTATTCGCGCTGCTGTCATTATATGAATACTTAAGTATTTGATTTCCTTTTCATATTGGGGGATGAAGGTCATTCTAATCGACAGTTCCAGTGCTCCTCTTGAAAAAGGCCTCACCTGATCAGCTATGCCAAAAATGGGAAAATAGAGATTAACAGATTAACAGAGTTGGAAGGGACCTTGTAGGTCATCTAGTCCAACCCCCCACCCAAGCAGGAGCTCCTGCACCATTTCTGACAGATAGCGGTCCAGTCTCTTTTTGAAAGCCTCCAGTGGTGAAGCTCCCACAACTTCCGAAGGCAACTTCTGTTCCATGGGTTGATTCTTCTCACTGTCAGAAAATTACTCCTTATTTCCAGGTTGAATCTTTCCTTGGTCAGTTCCCAGCTGTTATTCCTTTTTTCATATGTTTTAGTCTCCAGTCCCCTAATCATCTTGGTTGCTCTTCTCTGCACTTTTTCTAGAGTCATCTTTTTTATAGTGTGGTGACCAAAACTGGATGCAGGATTTGTTAGGATATGGTTTGAGCCTAACTAGTTGTCCAGGCAATATATGTGTACTATAACTTTAATCTGTAAATGTATTATGTTACTTTAAAGGTATTCATTGTAATGCTGAGTCATGCTGTAATTAGGTTGTGAGAGTATTTAAGCAAGGTATTGTAACGTGTTCAGTTGCTGCTATGATATGCTGCAATTGATGATGAAGCTGATATGATATGCTACCAGAGTATGATATGCTACCATTGAGAGGAGTTGCTATCTGTAATCATCGTTTGATGGATCTGCTACCATCGTGGTTTGTGAACCAGAGTGAGTTTGTTATTCTAACCAACTAATGTCTGTTTGGTAAGAAGATATCTGTAACTACTGGACTGATTTAACTGGCAAAGACTTGGAATTTGTTTAAAGACTATGAGACTGTTTTTCTACTATAAAGTAAGCTTTTGATAAACCAGTTTGCATATCTCTTATTCATTGCTCTCAGCAACGTTTCCTTGTGCATTTACTCTGCTGGTTGGTAACACAACACCAATATCCTTAACAGTATTCTTATTAAGTGGTGGTCTTACTAAGGCTTTATGGAGTGGTATTAGTACCCAGAGATAACAGAATAACAGGGTTTGAAGGGACCTTGGAGGTCTTCTAGTCCAGTCACCTGCTCAGACCCTATACCATTTGAGACAACTGGCTGTCCAATCTCTTTTTAAAAGCCTCCAAGTGTTGGAGCATTCACAACTTCTGGAGGCAAGCTGTTCCACTGGTTAATTGTCCTCACGCTCAGGAAATTTCTCCTTAGTTCTAGGTTGGTTCTCTCCTTGATTAGTTTCTTTCCATTGATTCTTCTCCTGCCTTCAGGTGCTTTGGAGAATAGTTGCTTAGTTGATGGACTGTCAACATATTTTGGGTTGTAAAAATGTGTTTTGCCAAAGTGTGATGAGGCTTGTTAGAGCCTTCAACAGAATCATGAGGTGCTTGGTGGTGTCTCTTGGAGTAGGCTTGCACAGCAGTATCTGTTGGGTGGTGTTGATCATTCAGGGATTAATGATCAGGGTGAAGCTTTGGCAAAACATCTGGAAATCTTCTGCCAGGACCACAGTCACTAAATACTGCTCAACACCATTACTTGTCCATGTTCTAAGCCACAAGCTCCTCTTAGAATTGATCCATTCATTTGGTCATTGGAGCAGGCATTAATATTCTTTAACGTACAGTGCAAAGCTTCCTCCAGAATTCCTGAGCAATGGGTATCCTTCAATTATGATAGTCTATAACCCTAAGCCTCATCCCAACCTCAAACCTAACCCTAACCCTAACCTTTAACCCCAAGCATAACCCAAACCTAACCCCAACCCCAGATCTAAACCTAAACTTAAATCTAGCCCTAATCCCAGCCCCAGCCCCAGCTCCAGCTCCAGCCCCAACCCCAACCCTAACCCTAACCCTAACCCTAACCCTATTCTTATCCCTAACCCAAACCTAACTCTAATCCTAATGTTAAACTTAACCCAGGGATGAAATTCAGTTTCTGATAGGTTCTGGAGAACTGGTAGCAAAAATTTTGAGTAGTTTGGAGAACCAGCAAATACCACCTCTGGCTGGTCCCAGAGTGGGGTGGAAATGGGAGTTTTGCAGTATCCTTCCCCCAGGAGTGGGGAGGGAATGGAGATTTTGCAATATCCTTCCACTGCCATGCCCACCAAGCCACACCACACCACACCCACCAAGCCATGCCCACAGAACCAGTAGTAAAAAAATTTGAATGTCACCACTGACTTAACCCCAACCCTAATACTAACCCTAAACCTCATCCCAAACCCGCCCCTAACCCCTAACCCCTAACCCTATCCCCATCACTACCACTATCACTATCACTATCCCTAACTCAACCCCAACCCCAACCTCAACTCTTGATTCTAACCCAAACCCAAACCCTAGTCCCTATCCCCTAACCCTAACTCTTGTTTGTTTTTGGTCTGTTACTCATTCCTGAAGGAAGTTTATTTCTGGACAAATGAATGCTCAGCTTGATGAACCAAGATTGAACAATCTCATGATGCTTTCAAGGCACATATCTCCCTCCCTTGACATCTCCTCCAGCTGGTGAAATTTTTCTAAGTTAAACATATGAAGGAGTCATTGTGAGAAGCCGTTTATCTTCACACATTTTCTACCTTTCTAAGCATTTAAGCATCAACTCCTGGAGATTTCTCTTGACGTACTTTGGGGACTGTGAATTAAGTATTCTGGAAGCTGCAGTCTTTCCACCCGAACGAGCCATTCCTGGTGGGAAGAAGTCACGTCAGCTCTCTTTATTAAATGGTTGACATTTGTGACCTCTGCTCTGGGCATTGGTAACCTTGTCAATTATGAGAATCAAATAGAGAGGCCCCTGAGATTCCTCCTACACAAGAATCATGAATCAATTCATCCCATGGAGTCTTCTGCATGGGCACATCCAGAGAATGGACCTTGCCATTTTTCTGGGTCACTGCTTCCACCGTTAAACTGCCCTTATTTCTAAGAAACTTTACTAAAGTTCAGTGGAAATCCTGCTTCCTGTAACTTAAACCAGTTGTTCTTTCTCCTTCGCTTTGGAGCAAGAAAGAAGAGGACCTTGATCTTCCTGATTATGGCATCAAATCAGGGTCAACTGATTTAGTGATGACATAGATAGACTTTAACAGGACAACAGAGTTGGAAGGGATCTTGGAGGTCTTCTAGTCCAATCCACTTCTCAAGCAAGAGACCCTTTACTATTGCAAGCAAATGGCTGTCCAATCTCTTCTTTAAAATCTCTAGGGTTGGAGCATTCACAACTTCTGGTGGCAAGTCGTTCCTCTGGTTCATTATTCTCACTGTTAAGAAATTTCTCCTTAGTTCTAGGTTGGTTCTCTCCTTGAGTAGTTTTCATCCATTGCTTCATAGAATAGAATAGAATAGAATAGAATAGAATAGAATAGAATAGAATAGAATAGAATAGAATAGAATAGAATAGAATAGAATAGAATAGAATAGAATAGAATAGAATAGAATAGAATAGAATAGAACAGAACAGAACAGAACAGAACAGAATTCTTTATTGGCCAAGTGTGATTGGACACACAAGGAATTTGTCTTTGGTGCATACGCTCTCAGTGTACATAAAAGAAAAAATACGTTCATCAAGAATCATAAGGTACAACACTTAATGATAGTCATGGGGTACAAATAAGCAATCAGGAAACAATCAATATCAATATAAATCATAAGGATACAAGCAACAAAGTCACAGTCATACAGTCATAAGTGGGAGGAGATGGATGATGGGAACGATGAGAAGATTAATAGTAGTGCAGACTTAGTGAATAGTTTGACAGTGTTGAGGGAATTATTTGTTTAGCAGAGTGATGGCGTTCAGGAAAAAACTGTTCTTGTGTCTAGTTGTTCTGGTGTGCAGTGCTCTATAGTGTCGTTTTGAGGGTAGGAGTTGAAACAGTTTATGTCCAGGATGCGAGGGGTCTGTAAATATTTTCCCAGCTCTCTTTTTGACTCGTGCAGTATACAGGTCCTCCATGGAAGGCAGATTGGCAGCCATTGTTTTTTCTGCAGTTCTAATGATCCTCTGAAGTCTGTGTCTGTCTTGTTGGGTTGCAGAACCAAAGCAGACAGTTATGGAGGTGCAGATGACAGACTCAATAATTCCTCTGTAGAACTGGATCAGCAGCTCCTTGGGCAGTTGGAGCTTTCTTGTCCTGCCTCCTGGGGTTTTGGAGAATAGGTTGACCTCCTCTTCTTTGTGGAGGCCAGCCTATTCTCCAAAACATTTGAAGGAACTGTCCCCATTATCTTATATCTCCTCCACTTTCTCCCTAGGTTTTCTAATGACACACCCATCACTGTTGGAACTGAGAGCATCCACCTTGCTGCTGGTCACTTCTTCATCTCTTTCCTTTTACCTTTCCCAGAATTACAGAGCAAGATCTTTGCACAATGCATCTAAAACATTGTACAATTTCAGCCTGATTGTTGGTGCCTTATCTGAGATCTCTACGTTTATTGTTCTAGGATCCATTTGCCTCCTTTCATGGTCAAGCATAATATTTTCAAGACTACAGATAAAGGAGAATATTTGTAGTTCAGGGTGAGAAATGCTCGGTGCTCTCTGAGCTTGGAGGTTTTCTTGCAGATGGTTCATGACCCAACTTGGTAACATTATCAGTGCTAGAAGGGTGTGGGGTTTGTGGATGGGAGGAGGAGGAGGAGGACTGTGAGGTCTTTGGTGATGAGCATAGTTGTTTTCTTGCAGACATTTCATGACTCAACTTGGTAACATTATCAGTGTTAGAAAGGAGTGGGATTTGTGGAAAGGAGGAGGAGGAGGAGGAGGAGGAGGAGGAGGAGGAGGAGGAGGAGGAGGAGGAGGAGGAGGAGGAGGAGGAGGAGGAGGAGGATTGTAAGGTCTTGGTACTAAGTATAGTTGTTTTCTTGCCCAACTTGGGCAAGAAAGTTGGGCATTTCATGACCCAACTTGGAAACATTATCAGTGCTAGAAGGGAGTGGGATTTGTGGAAAGGAGGAGGAGGAGGAGGAGGAGGAGGAGGAGGAGGAGGAGGAGGAGGAGGAGGAGGAGGAGGAGGAAGAGCAAGAAGAAGAGGAAGAGGAAGAGGAAGGCTGTAGGATCTTTGATGCTCTTTGAGCTTGGTCGTTACCCAACTAGGTAACAGTGCTAGTGAATGCTAGTTTGGGTCATGGAACATCTGCAAGAAAACAACCCAGCTCAGAGAGCACAAAGCACCCTTCATTTTCAAGAGCCTTGTCAAACCTGAAGTTCAAACGCATCAGTGCTTTTTCTATCCAATTTCTTCAAAATCCAACTTTCACATCCCTATAGAGTCACTATAGAGGGTAATATATATCCCTATAGAGGGGGAAAAAATCTGTTTTCTGCAGCCATGTCCTGACATCTGAATCTCTTTTCCAAGTTTTGGGTTGGTTGGATAGAGATTGGATAGGTCATCTATGAGGTTACAAAGGCTTGGTACTACTGACCTTGATGTCTCAGAATCAATCATCAAAATGTGGATCACACAGCTTATAATCAACTGCAACATTTTAAAAATCCTTTATATATATAGCAAGTTAGGTATTCCTTACCATACATTTGTGCATTTGACTTTGCATTTGCTCTTATTCAATTAATCTTCTTATTTTTCCACTCGGTTCTCTTTTAAATTGTGTCTTCTAGGGCTCGAGCGAGAAGTATTAGCTAGGAGAGGATGACCTCCCTGGCCTTTTGAAAACTGTTCAGAACTTATCTTTTTAAGTCAGCTTCTAACAGTTTTAATCCCTACTCAGGGTAGAGGATCCCTATCTGTTTATTTGGGATTATATATTTTTTTATTTTATTTTGGTGTATTACTGCACTGAAATTGCATTTTAACACTCTGTGATCTGCCCAAACCTATGTGACTAAGGTTGTATGAAAAACTCTTTTTGCTGGAGAAATACATCTCTAAATTGTATAAGCGTTAAAAATTAAAATTAAAACACTGAAGAGCCCAAGAATAGGACTTCATTGTGCCCTGTCCCAAAGATGCTTTTTCAAAAGGCAACTGGACTTTTCTTTTTCCTCTTTAAAAACATTTTGCTTCTCATCCAAGAAGCTTCTTCAATTCATGAACTGAAGAAGCTTCTGGAATGAGGAGCAAAATGCAAAAGGCAAGAGTCTTGGTGGTGCAGCAGACTAAAGCACTGTTAAGTAACACCAGCTGCCTGCAATTACTGCAAGTTCAAATCTCACCAGGCTCAAGGTTGACTCAGCCTTCCATCCTTTCTAAGGTAGGTAAAATGAGGACCCGGATTGTGGGGGCAATAAGCTGACTTTGTATAAAAAAGAACACCGCTTGGGGGGGGGGGGGCGAAAGCCCTACTAAGCAGATATATACAAAAATATGAAGGCTATTGCTTAACGCATTATAAGCCGCCCTGAGTCTCCAGAAAAGGGCAGCATATTAATCGAACCAATAAATAAATAAATACAATAAATAAATAAATGTCTTCAAAAAACAAAAGTCCACTTGCCTTTTGAAAGAAAGCACCTTTGGGACAACCATGACCTGGATCAGAAATTGTAGGAGCTTCATCACTGGAAGCTTTCAAGAAGAGACTGGACTGTCATCTATCAAAAACAGTGTAGGGTCTGCTTGGGTGGGGGGTTGGACTAGATGACCTACAAGGTCCCTTCCAACTCTGTTAATCTGTATCTGGATGACTCAGAATCTCCATGGACATTCACTGCACCCTATTCAGTACCGGCTTTTTGGACATGTCCACTTTAGATGCTACTTCTGCTGACTGCCGGCTGCCTGCAATTTGGCAGTTCAAATCTCACCAGGCTAAAAGGTTTTCTCAGCCTTCCAACCTTCCAAAGTGGGTAAAAGGAGGACCCAGATTGTTGGGGGCAAGAGGCTGACTCTGTAAACCGCTTAGAGAGGGCTGGAAAGCACTGTGAAGCGGTATATAAGTCTAAGTGCTATTGCTATTGCTATTGTCCTTCCTTCCTTCCTTCCTTCCTTCCTTCCTTCCTTCCTTCCTTCCTTCCTTCCTTCCTTCCTTCCTCCCTCCCTCCCTCCCTGGTGCACGATGGTTAGAATGCAGGCTAATTCTGCCCACTGCCTGGAGTTCAATCTTGACCAGCTCAAGGTTGACTCAGCCTCCCGTCCTTCCAAGGTGCGTAAAATGAGGACCCAGATTGTTGGGGGCAAGAGGCTGACTCTGTAAACCACTTAGAGAGGGCTGGAAAGCACTGTGAAGCGGTATATAAGTCTAAGTGCTATTGCTATTGCTATTGCTATTGCTATTGTCCTTCCTTCCTTCCTTCCTTCCTTCCTTCCTTCCTTCCTTCCTTCCTTCCTTCCTTCCTTCCTCCCTCCCTCCCTCCCTCCCTCCCTCCATGGTGCACGATGGTTAGAATGCAGGCTAATTCTGCCCACTGCCTGGAGTTCAATCTTGACCAGCTCAAGGTTGACTCAGCCTCCCGTCCTTCCGAGGTGCGTAAAATGAGGACCCAGATTGTTGGGGGCAAGAGGCTGACTCTGTAAACCGCTTAGAGAGGGCTGTGAAGCACTGTGAAGCACTGTGAAGCAGTATATAAGTCTAAGTGCTATTGCTATTGCTAGTGGTGTTATTTATACCCGATCTATTCTTAAATGAAGTCCTGGTTTTGGGCAGGGGGGCAACTGATCTCAAATATTGACAATGTTTCCTGACGCACTTGCAATCCGACCAGAGTCCATTAAAAGCTTATTAACAAGCCTTTCCATTTTATGCCTGCAAATGGGAACTTGGAGGTAACCGTATAACAAGGAATAAATGAGCTGGCCATCGTGGCTCTTAATCTTCGGAGGATAGCAGAATAAAAAATTGGAATGGCTGCCGAGGCAAGACAATAAAGGGAAACATTCAAAATAATTGTTTCCAGTGGGATTATAGCATTGGAAAGGACACGGGCAGTAAAACATCTTGTCCTGAAAAGCCACTTAATTTTCCTGCTTTCAGAAACACTGTGTGTGCACTAGCACTTCCAACAGATCACCAAGGGCACTTTAAAATTAAAATAAGCGGAAGAGGGATTTGGGACTGGCGTTCGTTTCCCGTTAGTCACATTCGATGCCGCATCCAAAGCAGTGAAATGTGTGTTGTCTTTGTGTCTTCTGTCCTTCGGAAATCTTACCCATGTTTCCCCAAAAATAAGACCCTTTGTCAGGTTCCGGAAGGTCGGAAAGAAATGCCACCAAATACAGTCCTGGTTTGTAGAGTTTTATCTCCCGCTCCGGCATGAACTGACCATCAATGAATACAAGAGCCTTGGTGGCGCAGCAGACTAAAGTGCTGTTAAATAGCACCAGCTGCCTGCAATTACTGCGAGTTCAAATCTCACCAGGCTCAAGGTTGACTCTGTCACTGTGTTTTTGTATTTACCAGCTGAGCTCATTATTTCTGGACTGTCAGACTTTCCGTAGCTTGCCAAAATTTCTTATCAGTAACTGACATTACGTATAGCCGCATTCTTTCTTTCTACTTCACTTTTTCTTTGTTCTCTTGCCAGAGAAATCTGGCTGCTGAGAAGTAGGAATTTTTCAAAATGTAACAATTTAATTATTTTAGATAGTTAGATATTTTATTTTCTTTATAACAAATAAATGAGTTTTTCTCTTAGAAAATATCTTCGGGATTTATTTTCTTACAAAGGTATACACAAGGAAAATGTCACAATCCATGTCTCTAAATCAAGGTGCAATTACCCAAAAGTAGAATGGGATTAATCAGCCCCCTGACAGACTCAGCCTTCCATCCTTCCGAGGTAGGTAAAATGAGGACCCGGATTGTGGGGGCAATAAGCTGACTTTGTATAAAAAAGAACACCGCTGAGGGCCCCCCAAAAAGCCCTACTAAAGCAGGTATATACAAAAGAATGAAGGCTATTGCTTAACGCATTGTAAGCCACCCTGAGTCTCCGGAGAAGGGCAGCATATAAATCAAACCAATAAATAAATAAACAATAAATAAATAAATGAAATCTAGTCAGGGCTAACTGTCCAGTGCTCCCCACCACCTTTTAAATGTTTCCCGCCACTCCACCCTATCATGCACACAAGCCCACCCCCCATGTGACCACGGAACTGTCCTATGTGCAGGCGGCCTCTTCCCAGCTGGCTTCCCAGCTGCCGCGGATGCCTCTCAGTGGTTTTTGCCGCCATTGCCGCCCTCACCGCACCTCAGCTGTTTCTGCCACTGCAGCTTCATCGTTCCAGCTGGAGCAGCCATTTCTCAATAGCTCCGCCATCAATGCCGCTTCTCAGCTGTTTTCGCCGCTGTGGCTCCATCGTTCCACATTGCTGGAAGCAATGTGAGCGACGGAAGGTCAGTCCCAGATGGCGGGTGGTGATTGTATTGTCCTGGAGGCGCCCCTTTGCAGCCTCCCCTGCCAGAATGGCAGCTCTGGACCGCTTGGCGCGTCAGAGCTGATGCCCTGTCTTATAATATTTTTGCCACCAAAAAAGTCACCAAGTCTTATTTTTGGGGGGAGGGATGTAATCCACTGATTTACCTCACTTGGCGCATCACCACCAGCCTCCTTTCCACTCTCAGAGGCCTTCAGGAACTTCTTCAGCCAGCATGGCTTTCCTGAAGGATCGATCCGGAGCTCTGTTATCGGCTGCAGAGGCCTTCAGGGAAGCCTTGCCAGCTGCAGAAGAAATGGGGCAGCAAGGCAGGTGCCGGGGTGTGCGAGGCCTGGCTGCAACTGTCCGAAGGTAAGTAGTAGGGTAGCTCCACCCCCTATCCCCATCCTAGCTTAATTTTTACCTGTGCACCCTGGAGTAGGTGAAGTCTTAATTAGGGCTTATTTTGGCAGGGTAGGGCTTATATTGGGTGCATTTGTAAAAATCAAGCTAGGACTTACTTTCGGAGTAGGTCATATTTTCGGGAAAACACGGAAAGGGTTCACAGTTCAACAGAAAAGCAAACGATGGGGTGAATTAAGAGTTTCACCCCATTGAAAGAAATGTTTAAAAATATATCTAGCAAATGTTGGAAATGTAACCGAAAAATGGGCACATTTTATCATATGTGGTGGACTTACATCAAAGCCAAAAAAAAAAAAGATACACAGGGGGCTAGAAAAGATGATAGGGAAAGATGTAAATTTTAAACCTGAATTGTTTTTATTAGGTATAATATCAGAAAAAAAAATTATAAGAAAAGTAGGTACTTAATATTACATGTTTTAACAGCAGCAAGGATTATATTCGTACAATAACTGGAAAAATGAAGATATACCGCGAGATGAAGAGATAGGCAAGAAGAAACTAGATTGTGCAGAAATGAATAGATTGATAGAGGGTTGTAAAAGCACTATGAAGCGGTATATAAGTCTAAGTGCTATTGTTATTGCCATTTAAAAATTAAACAGAAAGAAAATGTAGAATATTATCAAACATGGAATCTATTTTACCAATGGTTGGGGAAAAAGGGGTGGAGATTAAGAATGTAAATTTGTATTGTTAAGCAAATTAAATACCGAGACAACGTGATATTTATTAAGCACTAAGAAGTGTATTTAATAGAAAATCAATTAAAAAAGGAAAGAAAGAAAGAAAGAAATGGACCTGAAAAACATGCGTGGTCGGGGAATTGTTCCCCATCTCAACACATCCTCTTGTTTAAAATATTTTTATTGCTTTTAGAATAATAACGGGAAAAGGGGGAAAAAAGCACAAAAATATGTGTATTGTCAAGACATCAGTGCTTACGACCCAGTGAAAATAAATAAAACAGAAAAAGTCAGATGGAGAGAATAATATAGGAACAAATATATAATAGGAGCCAGTTTGGTATAGTAGTGAAGGTGCTGGCCTAGAAACCAGGAGATGGTGAGTTGTAGTTCACCGTACGCATTAAAGCCAGATGAGTGACTTTGGGCCAATCATCAGGAGACTGTGAATTCTAGTGCTGCCTTAGATATGAAGGCTGGCTGGGTGATTTGGTACCAATCATTAGGAGATGGTGAGTTCTAGTGCTGTCCTAGACATGAAAGCCAGCTGGGTGACTTTAGGCCAATCACCAGGAGGTGGTGAGTTCTAGTGCTGACCTAGGCCTGAAAACCAGCTGGGTGACTTTAGGCCAATCATCAGGAGATGGTGAGTTCTAGTGCTGTCCTAGGCATGAAAGCCAGCTGGGTGACTTCAGGCCAATCACCAGGAGGTGGTGAGTTCTAGTGCTGTCCTAGGCATGAAATCCAGCTGTGTAACTTTGGGCCTGTCCCTCTCTCTCAGCCCAACCCACCTCAGAGTTGTTGTTGTGGGGAAAAGAGGACAAGGAAGGAGCATTAGGTATGTGTGCTGCCTTTGGTGACTTCTAAAGTAATAAAGGTGGGATAAAAATCTTATAAATGAATAAATAACTATGTTGTTTATTTAAATAAACAATTACAATTTGGCAGGATCCAATCTGGTTCAGTCACCGGGACCAGGCGTTTTGTCTGCTGAGCTTTCACACTCGTGTTGAAGCCCATCCTCAGGGAACCTGTCTCTAGAGCAGTGATGGTTAACCTTTTCCAAACCAAGTGCCCAAATTGCGTGTGCACGAACCCCCAAAATGCAATGTGCCCACGGGTTGCACGCATGTGTGCACCCCCCCGTGTGCCCCTTCACATGCCCTACCCCCCTGCACATGGGCACACGCCCCCTGCACGTGCCCCCCACATATGCACATGTGCCCCCTACACACCACGCCCCTGCACATGCACAGCAGAGACCCAGCGACCAGCTGGCCAGCGGGAGGCACGCGTGCATGCACGGTGGAGCTGAACTGGGGCGACGGCTCACGTGCCCACAGAAAGGGCGCTCCATGCCACCTGTGGCAAGCGTGCCATAGGTTCGCCATCACAGCTCTAGAAGGAAGTTCTCTGAAGATGGGCTCCAGCAGAGTCTGTAAAGCTGAGAAGACAAAACCTCTGGTCCTGGTGACCGACCCAGATTGGATCCTGCAACATTATCCTGGGACATGTATATTCACCTTCATTCGTAATTATAATTCTCATTATCTAATATCATATTTTTCAAGTGTGTGTGTGTGTGTGTGTGTGTGTGTGTTATGTGTGTGGGTCTATATATGTATATCTGGGGGTGTGATGGCTCAGTGGTTAAGAAGCTAAGCTTGTCAGTTGGAAATGCGACAGCCCTGGTTCGAGACCCAAGCACCGTGCGATAGGGTGAGTTCCTGTTACTCACTCCAGCTCCAGCACCAGCACCGACAATTCCAGAAGGCAAATTGTCCCATTGATTAATCATTCTTAGTAAGAAATTCCACTTTATTTCCATCTCTATCTGATGAGCTCCACCCATTAGCCGCTGGCTCAGTGGCTAAGATGCTGAGCTTGTCGATCGAAAGGTCGGCAGTTCAGCGGTTCGAATCCCTAGTGCCGCGTAACGGGGTGAGCTCCTGTTACTTGTCCCAGCTTCTGCCAACCTAACAGTTCAAAACCACATAAAAAATGTGAGTAGAAAAATAGGGACCACTTTGGTGGGAAGGTAACGGCGTTCCGTGTATATAGCCATGCTGCTCACATGACCATGGAAGTGTCTTCAGACAATGCTGGCTCCCTCGGCTAAGAAACAGAGATGTACACTGCCCCTTGAATCGAACACAATTGGACACATCTACATTACTTTTATGTGCATATATGTGTGTGTATGTATGTGTGTGTATGTATGCTTATATAACTATCATGGTTTTTTAGCCTAGTGTTCTTTGTATAAATGACTTCCATATTTCCTTATATTTATCTCTACAGAGTCTACATCAAGAGGCAATTCGCTCATAAGTAGCGAGGTTTTCAATCCATTGAATCAATGGGGCCATAACATTTATCATTCCAACGTTGCAAGATCAGTCTTTCAGCTTTAATGAGGGCACAGAGGATCCATTTGTGTTGTTGTCTTGTTGTTAGATTCCATGTACCAAGTTTATAATGCAAGAGAATATTGTCCTCTGAAAATATTTACTTTTTATCACCCATATTTATATAGCCCACTACTTTCTCTCCAAACTTAGTCATTATAGGACAATGTAAAAACGTGTGTTTTAAAGAGGTATCATCCTTATTACATCCCCAACAAAATACTAGACAATAGCTTTCTACACAAATGTAATGGAGTCCAATAAAATTCTAAATATTATATTGTTTTATTTGTAGCTCAGGATTGAAATGAGGGGTCCTTGGTGCTCTCTGAGCTTGGTTGTTTTTTATGCAGATGTTTCATTACCAAACTAGGGAACATCGTAAGTTTGGGTTAGAGCTAGCATTGATGATGTTACCTACTTTGGTAATGAAACGTCTGCAAGAAAACAACCAACCTCGGAAAGTACCAAGGACCCCTTATTATTGCTGTTGTTGCATAATCCATAGGTTAAGATCCTTTGACCCTCTTGCTATGGAAGTTAAGATATTATCCCTGTAGAAAGTTAGCACCCACCCTCCCAGAAGAATGAAATATTTTGAGGAATGTTAAAAAAAGGCAGAATATTATATTTCCTTAAATGAGAAATGAAGAAACATGTTTTTTTAGAGGCAGGAAACACTCAGTCTTTCTTAATAGCCTCCTACAGATACTGAGGAAGCCAGCTTTGAGAAATGCAGATTTGGTAATCCATTCAGAAAGACTGGGTCAGACAGAAACTCCAGATAAGCAACAAACAAAAGGTTGACAAAATTAGCTGACCTAGGATTTGCATTTCCTCTTTTGCCTATAGAGCCAGCTATGACCTCTACATGACCCATGGGAATCTGACAACAGCCAATAGAATACATGTTCTTGCACAGGAACAGGAAGCTCAAAAGAAAGTATACCCCCGCCACACTCTCAACTCCATTTTGTCAGCTGCCCAGAACCACAAACCCATGTGGTTCATCAATAAACCATCTTTCCAACCAGTCTCCATGTTTCCAGTGTCTTTCT
The DNA here is from genome assembly GCF_059756535.1 of Pantherophis guttatus. Taxonomy (NCBI): domain Eukaryota; kingdom Metazoa; phylum Chordata; class Lepidosauria; order Squamata; family Colubridae; genus Pantherophis; species Pantherophis guttatus. The sequence goes on along the minus strand of NC_142065.1, from coordinate 210,911,768 downwards.
CCCAGCTTGGAACTGGAAACCAGATGGATATTTCTTCCCACACACAATGCCTAGACAATTACGGTCTTTTCTAGTTAGAAAAGTACAACTGGACATCTGAGGTATCCTGTGTACAGTGGTAGAATTCATAATTGAACATAATTTAAATAATTTAACTACCGGTTCTCTGCTCTAATGACCGGCTGGGTGGGCATGGCCATGGTGGGTGTGACCAGGGCTGTGACGGGCAGCACTCGGCCTCCTGCACCCCCCTGGGAGAAAAAAACGGGCCGCACCCCCAGTGCCCCGTTTTGGGCCTAGTAGGCCTCCCTGCAGCCTCCTGGGAGCAAAAATGGGCCGTGGGGGAGGGGGCGCACCACAACTCCCCCCACCCCACCCCCGTGCTCCATTTTGGGCTTAGTAGTCCTCCCTGCACTTACCTGGGAGCCAAAATGAGTTGTGTGGGGACTCCTGGAAGGGGAGGGGACAGGAGGGGCCAGCCAGCTGATTTGCCTGAACCAGCCCGAACCGGCTGAATCCCACGACTGCCTGCGTACCCCTCCAGCATATTCATGAAAATAAGAACATCTTTTGCATCAAATTCTCTTATTCACCTTTATTCTGGATCCTTCTTCTAACCATGTACTTTATGTACTTCAGTCTCTGTACTTTATCTCCATTCTCTTCTCCATGGCCTCGACTATTTCTGATTTAACTTTGATTGACTGTAAGTGGTGAAGAGAACCTTTAATAATTTGAAGTGCCACATTTAATCTTGTCATTCGTGGGCCTGCATTGTGGTTTCTTCAGCAGTTTGCATCTCTGTCCATTATCTCCTGTCTTCTATACCATAATAGGAATGTGGGCTTAGTAAACCTCTCAGAAGACACTTTCCCTAGTTTCTCCGATTATGAAGCTGAGGGGTGAGAGAGATCCTTTCAGACGGAAAGGATTCCAACAGTGTAATTGTACAATAAAAATAGAACCAGTATTTCTTACATTGAGCTAAGTTATTTACAATTTTACACAGCTAAAAAAGAAAGATGTGGGACCTCTTGAGTCCAGTTTAGTCCATCCTTCAAATGCAGACACGAGAAAAACAAGGAATCCTGACCAATTCTTCCATAAACTTTGTTCTATCATCCTTAAAGACAATTACCATATTTTTCAGAGATGCACTTTCTCCCCTCCTAAAACAGGGTGAAGCGAACCAGTAGTAACACTGGTTAGAACCCACTGCGGTCTCCTGCTGATTGGCCCAAAATCAACCAGCCATCTTTTATACCTAAAGCAGAACTCGAACTCATGGTCTCCTGCTGATTGGCCCAAAATCATCCAGCCGTCTTTCATACCTAAAGTGCAACTAGAACTCACGGTCTCCTGCTGATTGGCCCAAAATCAACCAGCCATCTTTTATACCTAAAGCAGAACTAGAACTCACAGTCTCCTGCTGATTGGCCCAAAATCATCCAACCGTCTTTCATACCTAAAGCGCAACTAGAACTCACAGTCTCCTGCTGATTGGCCCAAAATCAACCAGCCGTCTTTCATACCTAAAGCGGAACTAGAACTCACGGTCTCCTGCTGATTGGCCCAAAATCAACCAGCTAGCTTTCATGCCTAAAATGGGACCAATAGTCTCCTGGTAATTGGCTCAAAATCAACCAGCCATCTTTCATACCTAAAGCAGAACTAGAACTCATGGTTTCCCAGTTTTAAACTGACGCCATCACCTCTGCACCAAATAGGCTGCCTATCTCTTCCTTTGGATCTGTTTAATGTCAGAGGTGGAAAGTCTATGAGATGCATTCAGACATCTGAAACGCTTTATGAGTGGACTAGAGGAATCATTGGTCCGAGAGATGGCATGGAAGAGTAAAACTTGAAATACTTCTCAGATTTATCTTTTCCAACGTTGCATTGTTTCACTGATTTCCCCTGATAGAATTTTTCATCCCTATTATCAAGGCTAGACATATTAAAAAACCCTTTATTTTTGCAATCAGCACTCTTTAAATTAAATTTGCATGTACTCAGAGCCAGGTCTGAGTGGGCTGGGAGTGAGGGGGAAAAAATCCTCAGGGATGATTCACACCCTGGTCAACACTTCTTTACTCTCCTACCATCGGGCTGGAGATATAGAAGCATAGCCAGCCGAACGAACAGGCTGAAAAATAGATTTTATCTGTGGGCCGTCAGACTTCTGAACGCAACATAACACCACAATCAGGTTTAATATGATAGACTTACAGGGCCAGCATAACATGCAACATGTTTACACTGGTGTAATCAGAGGTGGTTCGGACCGATTCACCCAAACTGGTAGCAGAAATCGTGGGTGGGCCTGCCCACCTCCTCACCCACTCCGGCTCTATGCCATCCTATTTAAGCATGTTTCTGAGACTGGGTGTGTGCACGGAAGGCGTGCACACCTGCAAAGCACTTGAATGGAAGGCCGGGGTCACGCATGGACAGGGCGCATGTGAGCGAAGTAAGCTCGTGCACTCACACACAAATTCACATTTGTGAACCGATAGGGAAAGTAAGTGAATACAATCCTGGGTGCAGTAGTGGGTTTCAAAAACTTTTACTACTGGTTCTGTGGGCGTGGCTTGGTAGGCATGGCAGGGGAAGGATACTGTAAAATCTCCATTCCCATCCCGCTCCAGGGGGAAGGATATTGCAAAATCCCCATTTCCCCCCAATCAGCTGGGACTCGGGAGGCAGAGAATAGATGGGGGTGGGGCCAGTCAGAATTTTTACTACCGGTTCTCCAGAACTACTCAAAATTTCCGCTACCGGTTCTCCAGGACTGGTCAGAACCTACTGAAACCCACCTCTGCCTGGGTGTAATATAATGTTATATACCTATATGTATATGGGAATGTATGCTAGTTATTATTTATTGGGGTTTAGGGATTTCCTTTTATCTTATTTATTGAGTTATTGAGATGTTTTCTGTGTTTCAGGGGTGGGGGATGGGGGGTGGGGCTGCACCAAGAGAGGCTCATTCAATTTCATTGTACACATGTTGCGCATTGACAATAAAGGTTTGATTTATTGGACTACTGTAATGCTCTCTACATGGGGCTCCCCTTGAGGAGCACTCGGAGGCTCCAGCTGGTGCAGAATGTGGCCGTGCGAGTACTTATGGGGGCAACATGGCGCTCCCACGTGACACCTCTCCTGCGCGAGCTGCATTGGCTTCCAGTGGTCTTCCGGGTGCGCTTCAAGGTGTTGGTTCTCATCTTCAAAGTGCTCCATGGCTTAGGGCCTGGTTATTTATGAGACCACTTTCTGCCACCGATAACCTCCCACCGGCCAATACGCTCCCACAGAGAGGGTCTCCTCAGGGTGCCGTCGGTCAGGCAATGTCAGCTGGCGACCCCCCCGGGGAAGAGCCTTCTCTGTGGGGGCACCCGCCCTCTGGAATGAGCTACCCGCAGGGATATGACTGATCCCAGACCTCTGTACCTTTCGCCAGGCCCTGAAGACTTTTTTATTTCAGCAAGCCGGGCTGGGTTAAAAAAAAATTTAATTGGTGAATTTTATGGGTAATTGGGGGAAGCCAAAGATAAATTTAATTTTGTTTTATACTATTTTAATGTTTATATTGCACGTTTTTTAATTTTGGCTGTTCACCGCTCCGAGTCCTTCGGGAGAGGGGACGGTATAAAAATTTAAAAAATAAAGAAAATAAAGAAAAATTTGATTTGGAAAGGTTAACCCTCCCTGGATTTACAACATAAGCCCTATTGGAGGTAAGGAACAAAATTGGTAGAACAGACTTTGAATCCTAGGTTATTCTGCTAACCTTAAGCCAAGGGTGAAATCCAACCGATTCGGACCGGTTCGGGAGAACCGCTAGGGATTATTGGTATCGGTTCACTGAACTGGTAGTAATCACCCCTCGTTGGCCCCACCCACACCCGGCCGGTCGCCACTCACCTCTTCTGGCTGCTCGATATCCCACAGAATTGAATGTTAAATGCAGCAGAGAGAATGCTAACTTTTCTCCCTCCATTCAGAATGGAGCTGCTGCAGCCTGTCCCTTTAAGGTAGTCCCCAGAAGGGAGGGGGACCGGGGGGGGGAGCAACTGGAATTAAGTTTTATCCTGCAGCCCCCTAATCATCTTTGTTGCTCTTCTCTGCACACTTTCTAGAGTCTCAACATCTTGTTTTACATCGTGTCGACCAAAACTGAATGCAGGATTCCACTTGTGGAACTACCAAGGCATTATAAAGTGGTCTTAACACTTTATGTGATCTTGATTCTATGCCTCTGTTTATGCAGCCTAGAACTGTGTTGGCTTTTTTGGCAGCTGCTGCACACGGCTGGCTCATATTTAAATGGTTGTCCACTAGGACTCCAAGATCCCGCTCACAGTTACTACTATTGAGCGAGGTACCACATATACTGTACCTGTGCATTTTGTTCTTCTTGCCTAAATGTAGAACCTTCCTTTTTTTCACCGTTGAATTTCATTTTGTTAAATAGCGCCCAATGTTCAAGTCCACCAAGATCCTTATGTATCTTGAGCCTATCTTCTGGAGTGTTGGCTATTCCTGCCAGCTTGGTGTCATGTGCAAATTTGATGAGTTCCCCATCTATCCCCTCGTCCAAATCATTGATGAAGATGTTGAAGAGTACTGGGCCTAAAACAGAGCCATGGGGTACTCCAAGATGAGGCTGCTTTTACGAGCAGCAGAGAGGAGCTGCGAGTCCCTAAGTATTCTTTTTGAATATAATTTGCATTTATCTTTTAGAGAACTGAGAGCCCTTTTTCAATTGTCTAAGATCTGTGGGGAATAACCCTGAGTAACCTTGACTGATGTGGCTCTCACTCCACCCCAAACCCCGAGTTTAAACTGGACAATACTTTGATGAAAAGCCACAAGGAAATTCCAGTTCTGTAGGCTGCACTGAGAAATCATTTAAAAAAAAAAAAGAAAAGAAACTTTAAAGAAGGCAAGGGCAAATCACTTCCATATAATTGTTAATACCCTTCACCCAGACGTATTCATGAAGTCACCAGAAGTTGAGATGAACCCGGAGAAGATTTTAATTCACCTGCTTCTTTGAGACGTAAGTAAACATTGATGACACTGCCTTTTAACTCCCCTGGATATGATGAGTTTGATTTATTCCTAATGATTCAAAAAGAAACTCAATTATGGAAGGAGAGGAAAGGATTAGAGATGTGTTTGAGGGATTAAGATCCTTCTGTGCAAACTTGCAAGCGGAGATTAGGCTGGTGACTTGATGGTACTATCACGCATTCTTTTTTCCCTTCCCGTCGCCACCTCAATTAAACAGAAAACTCAGCAAGAGGAGGAACCGAATGTATTAAGGTAGCGGGTAGCAGAGACTGTCCTATCTTGGCCAAGTACAAAGCTTTCAATTTCCTATTTTAAAGTCTCCCTTCAAGTCTGCTTCTCAGAGATATGAATGTGGAAGCATGCCTATGTACAATACTCTGTGTGTGAGAGAGAGAGAGACAGAAACAGAAACAGAGACAGAGACAGAGAGACAGGCAGAGAGAGAGAGAGAGAGAGAGGGAGGGAGGGAGGGGGGAGGGAGGGAGGGAGGGAGGGAGGGAGAGAGAGAGAGAGAGAGAGAGAGAGAGAGAGAGAGAGAGAGAGAGAGAGAGAGAGAGAGAAAGTTTGTATATACACACCAGTCAGAAGTAGTATTCAGCCGGTTCGGACCAGTTCAGGCGAACCAGTAGCGGAAATCATGGGTGGGCCTGCCCCCTCCATGCCCTCCCACCCCCCTTTCCCCCCACCCCCCCAGCTCTATGCCGTCCTATTTAGGCACATTTTTGAGGCCAGGCACATATGCGGAAGGTGGGCACATGAGCAAAGTGGATGGCCGGAAGGTGCATGCACAAAGCGAGCGCACACGCGCACGGCAAACCGGTGGTAACAAAATGTGAAACCCACCGCTGACACCAGTATATATAACAAAATAAAAGAATAACAGAGTTGGAAGGGACCTTGGAGGTCTTCTACTCCAACCCAAGCAGGAGACCCTACACCATTTCTGACAGATGGCAGTCCAGTCTCTTCTTGAAAGCCTCCAGTGATGAAGTTCCCACAACTTCTGTTCCATCGGTTGATTGTTCTCACTGTCAGAAAATTTCTCCTTATTTCCAGGTTGAATCTCTCCTTGTTCAGTTTCCATCCATTGTTCCTTATCTGGCCTTCAGGTGCCTTGGAAAATAGCTTGACCCTCCTCCTCTCTGTTGGCAGCCCCTCAGATATTGGAAACCTGCTATCCTGTCTCCCCTGGTCCTTCTCTTCACTAGACTAACCAGGCCCAGTCCCTGCAACCGTTCTTCGTTTGTTTTAGCCTAGAGTCTAGAGTCTCAACTTCTTTTTTATAATATGGTGACCAAAACTGGATGCAGTATGTTTGTGTGTATACCAAGGGTGGGTTCTACTTACCTTTACTACCAGTTTGCAGCGGGGCCATGCGCGTGCTCTCCTGCACATGCGCAGAAGCGTTTTGATGACTTAGGGGTTGGTGGGCGGCACCTCCTGCCAGTTTTACTACTGGTTCTATAGAACCAGTGCGAACCGGGGACAACACACCACTGTTATATACCAGGGGTGGGTTCTACTTACCTTTAATACCAATTTGCAATGATAGTAGCTTCTGCACATGTGCAGATCGCCAATGACGACATCCAGGTCAGTGGGCGGGGCCTCCCTTCAGTTTTACTACCAGTTCTTGCGAACCAGTCCGAACCGGGGGGAACCCACCACTGGTATATACCCACACACCAGGGGTGGGTTTTCAATTTTTTTACTACCGGTTCTGTGGGCGTGGCTTATTTTGTGGGTGTGGCTTGGAGGTCATGTGACTAGGTGGGTGTGGCTAGCTGGTCAGAGTCGTTTCTGGAAGGTCCTCGCACTTACGACCAGTCCTCGCACTTACGACCCGACTCATTTGTTTGCTTTTAACACTGATCAGCTGTAGGGCGGCCCTTTGAAGCCCCACAGCAAGAGTTTAAACAGTTTTTTTCCCTCTAGTCATCAGCTGGGACTCAGGAGGCAGCAATAGATTGGGGGTGGGACCAAATAAAAGGTAAGAATAACGTGGGGGGGTGGGGGGTGGGAGGGCAGGGGGGAGAACCAGTTCGGTGACGTCATATCATCACCGCTACCGGCTTGGCCGAACCGGACCGAACCGGGAGGAATCCACCACTGCCACACACACACAACTATATAGATATAAATATTACATACACATACATACACTCACTATGAGTGTATTTGTGTGTGTATATGTATATGCATGTATATGTATGTATGTATATATATGTGTGTGTGTGTGTATGTATATATGCAAATATGCAAATATCCATGCATGTCCATTAACAGAAATCTATATAAAGGAAGGAGAGGAGGAGAATATTTGGGGGGAGGGCAAGCCAATATTGATGCCCTCCCAGAAGAATACAAATTGCTGGAGGAGTCTAAGACAACCATTGGGGGGGGGGAATCCTATTTGCAAATGTGTGACTACTCCAGCCAGGTTTTTATGTTTTCTGGACCGGAAATATAAAATAAAATGCCAGATTTGTTCTGCTATCTTCTAGAAATGGGATGCAAAGGAGAAAAACTTCAGTCGGCCTCTATTCCTTGGCTGTCCTTTCTACAGTCTGCCAAATTTCATTTCTGACGAAATGCACCATTAAAGTGATCGGCCTGATTAGCTTAAACTAGTTTGCTTTTTTCCTAAGTCGCGTCACCGTGACAGGTGCACGAATTTGGTGAAGGGGTAGAATCTTTATTGCGATGTTTGGAGGAAAGCCTCAGGCATTTACACACATGTAGGAGACATCGGATAGTTAGGTCTATCCGGCCGCGATGTGCGTGCCTCAGCCATTTGTCAATGTAAGATTCTGATTCCAGAGGGTCAGGACAAGAGCAGAGAGAAAGATGTGGCTTTGAGATGCACCAATTGCAATTTTCAGGCTACTAATGGAAGTAACAGGCAAATGTTACCACCTTTGGCTGGCTCCAGAGTGGGGTGGGAATGGAGATTTTGCAGTATCCTTCCCCTGGAGTAGGGTGGGAATGGAGATTTTGCAATATCCTTCCCTCAGGAGTGGGGAGGGAATGAGAAGTTTGCAGTTTCCTTCCCCTGGAATGGGATGGGAATGGAGATTTTGCAGTCTCCTTCCCCTGGCGTAGGGTGGGAATGGAGATTTTGCAATATCCTTCCCTCAGGAGTGGGGAGGGAATGGGAAGTTTGCAGTCTCCTTTCCCTGGAATGGGATGGGAATGGAGATTTTGCAGTATCCTTCCTCTACCATGCCCACCAAGCTACGCCCACCAAGCCACCAAGCCACGCCCATGCCCACCAAGCCACGCCCACAGAACCAGTAGGTAAAAAAAAAAATGGATTTCACCACTGGGACTTATGTCTTTGCGGGGAGAAAAGCAACTTCTGGGGAGAGGAAGACTGTTGGAAGCAGAGCCAAAATCAGCTTCAAGGATTGCCTGTTGGGGCTGGCTATGAGTTTATTTTATTTTATTTTATTTTATTTTATTATTTTATTTTATTATTTTATTTTATTTTATTTTATTTTATTTTATTTTATTTTATTTTATTTTATTTTATTTTATTTTATTATTTTATTATATTTTATTTTATTTTATTTTATTTTATTTTATTTTATTTTATTTTATTTTTATACCGCCCTACTCACAAAGGACTCAGGGCGGTGAACAGCCACAAGATAAAAACACATAAATACAAAATTTAAAAACAGAATAAAACCAAATTAAACAATTGGCCGAAGACAAATTTAAAACACCCCAATAAATTAAAACCAATTAACATTTGTGTTTTAAAAGGGAAAAAGGGAAAAAATTAGGCCAGGCCAGCCTGATGGAATAAAAAGGTTTTAAGAGCGCGGCGGAAGGTGCGTAGATCCGGGATCCTCCGTATCTCCGGGGGGAGCTCATTCCAGATAGTCAACAATCCCATCCCTTTCTTAAAGCTTTTGCTTTTATTTTATATTGGATTTCTATACCGCCCTTCTCCCTAAGGACTCAGGGCGGTGTACAGCCAGATTAAAAAAAACATGCAGAACAAATATTAAAAACAATTAAAAGATATATAAATTTGGCCCAATTAAAACTCATTTACCAATTAAAAACGTTTAAAACATTTAAAAACAGTTAAAAATTTCATCTTAAGCCAGCCCGGCTTGTTTAAATAAATGGGTTTTAAGGGCGCGACGGAAGGCACTGAGGTCTTGGATTCTCCTTATCTCTTTAAAGAAGGTAGCAAAGAAGCAGGATATTAAACTGCTCATTCAACCCCTCGCCGGGAAGCGAAGGAACAGGATGGCCATTATGCCAGTTTGAGCCACTGCGTAATGTGCTTCTCCATTGCCCTCCTGGGTTCAGTCAGGAGACCTAAAATAGACTGAGGAGGAGTATCAAATAAGTCTTCCGTGATTTGAAGAGAGATGGGTGAACCAAAGCTTCTCATTTTAGTCCATTGCCTAGAAACAGCAGTGGGTTTCATATATTCTTACCAACGGTTCATCGCCTGCGTGTATGCTCACTTCTGTTGTGACCTAAGCTTACTGAGTCATTACAAGACACAACTAGTCCCAAACAAACCTATTTTATTGTAACAGCTGAGAATTACGTTCATTCCCAGCTGAGTCCCAATTAGTTGGAAAAAGTCCTTCAGAATAATCACCAACCTTTATCTTCTTTGATACCCTTACTTGGCAAAGCCCCATGAAGTTCAGAAACAAACAAGAGATGCTGACTGGAAACAGAGTTGGCAACGTTGCTTTCGTGCAAAAGGCCCAGGTGCCTTTGTTTCTCTCTTAAGTCTTATGGGAGGGGCCAATCATCTCCTGGCCTTACTCCGGAGTTGTCCCTTTTGCTTTAGCTGCTCTTGCCTTCTGGCAGCTCTGCGCATGCGTGCACTAGGAACAGGCTCCTCCTGTTCCTCTGCCTCTCTGCAGGCTGCTGGCGGACCACAACAACTTTGTGCAAGTGTGCACCTTTTGTGCATGCACTTTGCTCACGCACTCACCTTCTGCACATGTGCCTGGCTTCAAAAATGTGGCTAATAGGATGGTATTATGCCAGGATGGGTGTGGGCGCCCACCTGCAGTCATTGATACCAGTTTTCCTGAACTGGTACGAACCAACTGAATATCACCTCTGCCTAAAAGTAAAGGTAAAGGTTCCCCTCACACATATGTGCTAGTCGTTCGTGACTCTAGGGGGTGGTGCTCATCTCCGTTTCAAAGACAAACAGCCAGCGCTGTCTCTGTGGTCATGTGGCCAACATGACTGAATGCCAAAGGTGCATGAAGCGCTATTACCTTCCCACCAAAGGTGGTCCCTATTTTTCTACTTGCATTTTTTTTACATGCTTTCGAACTGCTAGGTTGACAGAAGCTAGGACAAGTAACGGGAGCTCACCCCATTACGCGGCACTAGGGATTCAAACCGCTGAACTGCTGACCTTTCGATCGACAAACTCAGCATCTTAGCCACTGAGCCACCACGTCCCTCACCTCTGCCTAGGAAGATCCTAATATGAACCACTCGATGCAATAGATCTCTGGGGAAGGAGAACATAGTCAACCATATGAAAAACAATTGAGCGAACTGGATATGTCCAGTCTAATGAAGAGAAGGACTAGGGGTGGCATGATAGCTGTCTTCTGGTCCTTGATGGACTGTCACAGAGAAGTATCAGCCTATTTTTCAAACTTCCTGAGGATAGGACAAGAAGTAAGAGGTGGAAGGTCATTAAAGATCTCTCTTTAATCTCTAAAGAGATCTAGAATGGTATAGGTTCTCCTGCTTGATCAGGGCATGGACTGTAAGATTCCTAAGGTCCCTTCTAGCCCAATTATTCTTTATTATATAGAATAGAATAAAATGGAACCGGTATACCAGTATATGGTCTTCCTCCATTATATGCCAGTGTGGACCTGTTCACCAGGGGTTATCTCAAATAGATGTTTCAGACCTCACGATCCTAAATGATGGACCCCTTTGAACTTGGCTTGATACCTGGTGACTACATAAATCCAACTATGTTTGGGAATAAAGATTTTCTAGCACTTTCTGAGACCTTCTATTTTTCATTCTGGACAACAGTTCTGGGATTTGTTTTCTGCAGGAAAACAACGAACCTCAGAGAGCAACCTGGAACCCACAGTCCTCCTCCTACTCCTACTCCTTGTCATTGTCATTGTCATTGTCCTCGTCATCATCATCATCATCATCATCGTCGTCGTCGTCGTCGTCATCGTCATCATCTCTTCTCCTTCTCTTCCACTCTTCCACTCTGAAGACCCTTGGTGGCGCAGCAGACTAAACTGCTGTTAAAGTAGCACTTAGCTGCCATCTGCCTGCAATTACTGCGAGTTCAATTGTCACCAGGCTCAAGGTTGACTCAGCCTTCCATCCTTCCAAGGTAGGTAAAATGAGGACCTGGATTGTGGGGGCAGTAAGCTGACTTTGAATAAAATAGAACACTGCTGGGGGAGGGGGGGCAAAAAAGCCCTACTAAGCAGGTATATACAAAAGTATGAAGGCTATTGCTTAATGCATTGTAAGCTGCCCTGAGTATCCAGAGAAGGGTGGCATATAAATCGAACTAATAAAATAAAATAAAAATAAACCCCATTCCCTTCTAGCACTGAAGATCGTCCCAAAAGTGCTTTTCAAAAGGCAACTGGACTTGGTTTTATTTTTTCCTTGAAGATGTTTCGCTTTTCATCCAAGAAGCTTCAAGGAATGTAAATCCTTCCATTCCCCACCATTCAGTCAGAACTAATGAAGCTTCTTGGATGAGAAGCGAAACATCTTCAAGGAAAAAAAAAGAAAGTCTGGTTGCCTTTTGAAAAACACCTTTGGGACAACCATGACCTGCATGACTGAGAATCTCCAAAGACATTTAGCACTGATGATGTTGCCTAGTTGGGTAATGAAACGCCCACAAGAATACAGCCAAGGTTAGAGAGCACTGTGGACTCCACCGATAAGCCTACCAGTTGTGAGCACAGAGGTTCTGAAAAATTGCCATCAACCAGCCTTGGATAGCAAATTTGCAGTCCAGATATGTCAGCCTTCTTAAGGTGACCTCCAAGCAATGGTGGGATTCAGCCGGTTCGGGCCAGTTCAAGTGAACCAGTAGTTAAATTGCTGTCTGGCCCTGCCCCACCCTTCCAGGAGTCCCCATTTTGGCTCCCAGGTAAGTGTAGGGAGGCCTCCTAGGCCCAAAACAGGGTGTGGCAGTTTCAGTGCCGCCTGTGACCCATTTTTGCTCCCATGAGACTTCAGGGAGGCCTCCTAGGCCCAAAATGGGGTGCGGGGTGTGGCGCGTCCCCCCCTGCAGCCCATTTTTGCTCCAGGGGTGTGCAGGAGGCCATGTTCTGTCCCCAACCATACACACACACACCAACAGACGTTCAAGAGTTAAAGACCAAACCAGCCGGCAAAATCCTTTTCCTTATGATAACGGAACTTGGAACAACCTAGTGGCTGCCTGTCAAGAGTTTATTATTTACAAAGAGGAGAGATAACTTCTCCCCACTTCTGGTACATCAAAAGAAACAGCTCAATAATTATGGAGTCAATCAAGTCCAGAGATAATCCAGCAAAGTCTATAGCAAAAGTCCGGCAATCCAGAATGGCGTGGAAGCTTTCATCTTTGTTCGTCACAAGGTTTGACTGGCCACCACGCTCCCTTTTATATCCTGTGGGGTGTGGTCCAGTGACTCAGCCTAATCTCGGGCACGCCTTTTCTTCTGTTGTGCATGCTTATCTCTGCGACGCTGGCGTGGATCCAGCCAAGACTCATTACCCTCATCACTGTCCATCTGTGGCTGCGTGGACGTGCTTGGCCCCGGCCCTATCTCTTGCCCTTCGGTGGACACGGAAGGCATTGCCAGAGAGGAGGGTCCTGGAGAGGGAGGCCTTGCCAACTCCTCTCCTTCACTCTCGGAGTCCTCTCCTGCCGATGATACAGGTAATGGAGCCACAACAGGCCAAATGCTGCCTGTCACATCCCTGGCCACGCCCACCATGGCTACGCCCACCCAGCTGGTCATTAGGGCAGAGAACCAGCTGTTAAATTATTTGAATCCCATCACCGCCTTCAAGGTATGAGCTGGTAGAACTTCATTTCTTAAGCGGGGCAAACTCTATCTTCCTATCCAGAGAGGACGCCTTGTGAGGCCAGTATTTGTGGGGCTTCCCTGTGAACTTTAGAGCTACAAAGTACTAATATGTTTTTGAAATACAGAGAATGCCAAAGAAGGGTATATATTTGGAACTCAGGAAGAAAATATATTGCCGATGTCAACTTGGATAATGGTTTTGAAATCGTTTATTTTTTTTTTTTGTTGGCGTGCTTTCCTGGGCCTTTGCCTTGCCTTAGAGCAAGGGTGTTTGAACAAAGCTGACCTTCGATGGTTCATTGTGTTCCGTGATCTTTTGAAACTCTTCTGAAAAGTACCATGGACAAGGGTGAGGAAGGGTTGCTGCTAAATTGATTGCCAGCTGCTTCCTCCCTTCCATCTCCATCAATCAAACCTGTTGCAGGATGCAAGAAGAATGGCTAGCAAACTGATAGCAATAGCAATAGACTTATATACCACTCAGTGGTGGGTTCCTCCCGGTTCGTTCCGGTTCGGCCGAGCCAGTAGCGGTGACGATATGATGTCACCGAACCGGTTCTCCCCCCCTGCCCTCCCACCCCCCCGCCCCCCCAAATTATTCTTACCTTTTATTTGGTACCACCCCCAATCTATTGCTGCCTCCTGAGTCCCAGCTGATGACTAGAGGGGAAAAAACTGTTTAAACTCTTGCCGCGGGGCTTCAAAGGGCCGCCCAACAGCTGATCAGTGTTAAAAGCAAACAAATGAGTTGGGTCATAAGGGCGAGGACTGGTCGTAAGTGCGAGGACCTTCCAGAAATGACTCTGACCAGCTAGCCATGCCCACCTAGTCACATGACCTCCAAGCCACACCCACAAAATAAGCCACGCCCACAGAACCGGTAGTAAAAAAATTTAGAACCCACCCCTGATACCGCTTCATAGTGCTTATACAGCCCTCTCTAAGCGGTTTACAGAGTCGGCCTATTGCCCCCAACAATCTGGGTCCTCATTTTACCGACCTCGGAAGGATGGAAGGCTGAGTCAACCATGAGCCTGGTGAGATCTGAACTGCTGAACTGCAGCTAGCAGTCAGGTGAAGTAGCCTGCAGTGCTGCACTCTAACCACTGCGCCACCTCGGCTCTTATAATGATGCTTATTTTTATTTTTATTTTTAAAAAGGGAGAGTCATTTTTTTTCAGTGCCTTTGTCAGTAAACGAATGGTCATAAGTCGAGAACTCCCTGTACATAACGGAAGCATTCTTGCTTGACTTTGGTAGGAATTCTGCTGTGAATATTGTAGCGGATTGTGGTCTGGATTCCCAGGAGGGAGGGGCTGCATTCCAGAGGACCAAGAGACAGCAAAGTTTAGATAATTCGGTTGGGAGGAAGAGAACTAAAGCTCCTCCTCTTTAGAAGTTCCTGGAGGATATCTTTAATGGTGCAAAGAGTTGCTTTAGCTTGGCAAGATTCTGTCTTTCGGTGAAGAACATTAAAGGAATTGCTTAGAAGAACTTCAATATGTCTTTTTTGGGGAGTGGGGTTGGAGCGTGACAATATATAGACAGAGTCGATTTTTCCATTCCTGTGTGTTCTCCAATTTTGCTCTCCCAATCTTCCACAGTTAATTAGCGCAACGAAGGCCAGGTGTTTTCCAGGTGCAGAAAACCTGAAAATGCATCTTCTTCTTTAGGCAAGGACGTCTCGGTGGAACGTAGGTGTGTGTATATCGGTGTACATCTACCTGCGTTTCGACAGGTATGCATATTGCCGCAGGTGCAAGCACACATTTGCAAACGGGTAGCATTTATCCAGCAGGAAAATTTGCCCACCTGTATTCGGTGCTATTTTTAATCTTGAGTCTTGGAAGGGTGAGGGAAGCGGGAGGGAAGAAGGTGATTTCGTGCTCCCCCTTTCTAGATGTGAATGTTTTATTCTGAACGAGGTGAAGCAGTGACTGCGTCGGATTTATGTAAAGGTGAGGCGGGTTGGGGAAAGGGCGTGCCAACTCTGCACAACCGACAACCCCTCTTGGACGTGGTTCAAAACACGGTGTTGTAACCGAGGTGCCATAAATTGCTTAATCCTGAGTTGTGTTCCAGTATTGTAATGCTAATCAGGGAACACAGGGCTTCTCCTGGCTGACTCCTCATGTCTGAATTCAGTTTCTTGGCTGTTTTTTTTTTTTTTTTTTAATTTGATTTATATGCCGCCCTTCTCCAGAGACTCAGGGCGGCTTACAATGCGCTAAGCAATAGCCTTCATCCTTTTGTATATTTATACAAAGTCAGTTTATTGCCCCCACAAACTGGGTCCTCAATTTACCTACCTTAGAAAGGATGGAAGGCTGAGTCAACCTTGAGTCTGGCGAGATTCGAACTAGCAGTAATTGCAGGCAGCTGGATGATAATAACAGGTTATTAGTCTGCTGCGCCACCAGGCTTGGTTCTCCCAAGCAGGAATGTTCTGATTCACATGGAAATCCGATTTGAGCTGAATAATTCTAGGAAGACTTTTCTCTGTCTGTTTTGCCCAAAGAAGCTAAAATTCTCTCTCTCACACTCCTTCCTTCCCTCCCCCTTCTCTCTCTTCCCTCCCTCCCTCTCCCTCTTCCCCTCTCATCCTCACCTGCTTTCTCTCCCCTCCTCCTCTGCCTCTGTCTCCCTCGCTTACTCCCTCCCTCCCTCCCCCTCCCTCTCCCTCCTTTTCCCTTTTCTTCTCTCTCTTGCTCTCCACACTCTCTTATTCTCCCTCCCTCTCTTGCTCTCTCCCTCCCTTCCTCCAACTCAGCCTCTCCCCCTCTCCCTTCCTCCCTCTCTTTCCCTTTTCTTCTCTCTCTCACTCTCCCCACTCTTTCCCCCTCCCTCCCTCTCCCCTCCTTCCCTCTATTGCTCTCTCCCTCCCTCTCCCTCTCCCCTTCTCCCTTCCTTTCCCTTTTCTTCTCTCTCTCTCTCTCCCACTCTCTCCCCCTCCCTCCCTTTCCCCTCCTTCCCTCTTTTGCTTTCTCCCTCCCTCTCCCTCTCCCTCTCTCCCTTCCTTTCCCTTTTCTTCTCTCTCTCCCCACTCTCTCCCCCTCCCTCCCTCTCTTGCTCTCTCTTCCTCCCTTCCTCCCACCCACCCACCTACCCTCTCCCTCCTCTCTCCCTCCCTTTCCCATTCCTTCTCTCTCTTGCTCTCCCACTCCCTCTTCTAACCTCTGCCCCCAATGCAGTAACATAGCTCTAGCTGGGGATATTGTGTCCGGAACGAAGAGGTTTGTCATACAGATAGTCCTCAGCTTACAGCCATTCTTCATTTAGTGACCATTCAAAGTTACAACAGCACTTTAAAAAGTGACATACGGCTGGTCCTTGCACTTATGACCATCACAGCATCCCACTGATCAAAATCCAGTCGCTTGCTAACTGACATATTTACAATAGCTGTAACATCCTTGGCTCATGGGATCACCGTTGCAACCTTCCCATCCAGATCTAGACAAGCAAAGTCAATGGGGGAAGCTGGACTCCGTAACAGGGAGATAGTAACTTACAGCCTGGGGAGGGAGGGAGGGAGGGAGGGAGCGAGGAGGATAAGAGAAGGAAGGAAGGATAGGGGAAGGAATGGAGGGAGGGAGGAAGGAAGGGAGGGAGGGTGGAAGGAAGGATAGGGGAAGGAAGGAAAGATAGGGGAACAAAGTGTAGGAAGTAAACCCACCCCTCTCCCAGAAAATGAAATATTTTAGGGAATAGTAAAAAGGGCAGAATATTTCCCCCTAAAAGGGAGGCAGAAACTCATTCCCCCCCCCCATCAGCTTTGTCAATGGGCCATTAAGGCCTGAGCCAGCTCATCTGCAACACAAAAGACATAATAGGACCCATCTAGCAACAGCAACTCACCACATGGCAAGGCTCAAGCAAGCCTGGGAGACAACCTACAGAGTTAGCTAAGACCCCCGCCCCCTGGCAGTCTGACGACCAATCAGGATACATTTCTTATACAGGAGCAGTAAACACTAAGGTGGGGCCCCACAGAGGGTATAAAACTCCGGCACTCTCAGCATCTCCCCCCCCCCCTTTTTTTTTTTTTTCTTCAACCAAAATCCTGAAGCATGAAATAGCTTTTCCTGCTCAGGAACTCAAGCCATGTGCTCCTGTCCACCATTAATAGATAGATAGATAGATAGATAGATAGATAGATAGATAGATAGATAGATAGATCCAAGCAGTCTGCATGTTTCCAGTGTTTTTTTCCCCACTTGGAACTGAACCCAGATGGACATTAATCCAACAGAAGGAAGGAAGAAAGAAAGGAAGGAAGAAAGGAAGAAAGGAAGAAAGGAAGAAAGGAAGAAAGGAAGAAAGGAAGAAAGGAAGAAAGGAAGAAAGGAAGAAAGGAAGAAAGGAAGAAAGGAAGAAAGGAAGGAATGATGAGGGAGGAAGGGACCTTCTGGACAACCAAAGATTGCCAGCTCCAGGTCTCCCCATAGTTCCAGATTCCCCTTAACTTCTGCTTTGCCTATTTCTGAGGCTCAGTGAGGGGCCCCAATGTGCCAGCGGCCCCCTGCCCCATAGGAAGCCACCATCATCTCTGCCCTCTGAAAAACAAACATCTTGAAAAGCCAATTATTAGCCTGGACTTGTTTTTGCTAATCTCCAAGTTGTGAGAGGTTCACGTCCCCGACATTCGTTGGTACTTCAGCTGAAAAGAAGACACAACCTTTTGGAGTGGATAAGCTCTTTGTAGAATATAAATTATTTAATAAATATGCAAATTGGTCAATCCGCTAGGCCTGAAGGGAAGCCGTGTCACGAGGCCTTCCATCTTGCCGATCATCCTTCCTTCAACCGCACAAATACGTTAAGAGGATCAAGGAAGGGTGTTTTTTTTCCCCTGTTTCATTTATTTCTTTATTTATTTTAATGAACTTAAAGTTGAACAAGGACTTTAATCCTTGAGAGGAGAGAGTTTTGTCATCTCCATTTATAATACCTCAATGTCTTCTCAACCGAGGCATTAACAATCACCTGTCTGGAATGGTTTTGAATGTAAATCATGAGGTATAATTAAAGTCTCCCCTAGTTACACAGGGTGAAAAAAAAAAAAAACTTCCCAGAAGATGGGATGAAGGAAGGCAAAAGAAAATGGAAAATACTTGTTAAGTCAGGTATACCCCATTTGTCCTGGAACACATTATAAAGGTGAAAGCGTGAAAATGATTACTGTAAAATTCAGAAAGAAAGAAAGAAAGAAAGAAAGAAAGAAAGAAAGAAAGAAAGAAAGAAAGAAAGAAAGAAAGAAAGAAAGAAAGAAGGAAGGAAGGAAGGAAGGAAGGAAGGAAGGAAGGAAGGAAGGAAGGAAGGAGGGAGGGAGGGAGGGAGGGAAGGAAGGAAGGAAGAAAGAAAGAAAGAAAGAAAGAAAGAAAGAAAGAGAGAGAGAGAGAGAGAGAAGGAAGGAAGAGAAGGAAGGAAGGAACAGAAAGAAAGAAAGAGGAAGGGAGGGAAGGAAGGAAGGAAGGAAAAGAGAATGAAAGGAAGGAATTAAGGAAGGTGGGAGAAGGGAAAGGAGAAAGAAAGGATAGATTAGGGGAGGGGAGGGAGGGAGAAAAGAAATGGGGAGGGAAGGAGGAAGGAAGGAAAGCAGGGAGGGAGGAAAAGAAATGGAAGGAAAGGAAGGAGAAGGAAGGAAGGAAGGGGAAAAGAGAAGGAAAGGAAAGAGGAGGAAAGGGAGGGAGAAAAGAAGGGAGGAAATGGGGAGGGAGGGAGGAATTAAAACAAGAATGAAATTTCCCCATTATTGTCCAACTTTTTTAAATTTTGACACTGTACATGGTACAATGTGCATTTGCAAAAAAAGGAGTCTAAATACACTGAAACTTCAAGACTTTCTGGCCTGGCTGAAAATTCTTGTCCTTGCAATTTCAAGATACCTCAGGCTAGAGGTAGTTGGGCCTACAATTAAACCTGGAATTGGAACAGAGACTTCGTGTTCACACCAGAACTCTACCACATTACAAAGAGGGGGATTGCAAGATGTAGGGAGAAGGAAAGGAAAAGAAAGGAAAAAGGAAAAATACAAGGTGGGTTTCTGACTTCTTTCCAAAACAATAAAATGCTGTTATAGCTTCAGCTTTTTACATTACCTATAATTATTACGAGCCAATTCCATAACTGACACAATGATGGAGTCTTCAAACCAATATTCTAAATTTCATTTTTATGTCTATGTTGAGCATAAAAACCAGAACCAATATCCCAACAGAAATGGGACCAAATAAAATCTCTTTCTTGAAAACCTCACATTCTTGACCCAATCCGTTTTTTCTTCCTTTCTTTCTTTTTCCCTTGTTGCAGTAATATCTAGTTATACTTTTTAATATTTTTTTAAATTCCCCTTTGCATTTAACGTTGTAACAAATTTCATTGAAATACTTTTTTAAAAGAAGAAGAAGAAGAAGAAGAAGAAGAAGAAGAAGAAGAAGAAGAAGAAGAAGAAGAAGAGGAAGAGGAAGAAGAAAGAAGAAGAGGAAGAAGAAGAAGAAGAAGAAGAAGAAGAAGAAGAAGAAGAAGAAGAAGAAGAAGAAGAAGAAGAAGAAGAAGAAGAAGAAGAAGAAGAAGAAGCAGCAAAAGGGAATTATCAGGGACTGTCCATCACTTGAGAAGTTTATATTTTAAAAGGGGGAAAAAATCGATACAAGATCCGAGCAATCGATCTGCGTTAAGCCCAAATGTCAGGGCAGCAAGTCAAAGCTGAAGGACTCAATGTCCATCTTGATGTTTCTGTTCTGAATGTGGTTAATTGTCAAGTCTCCCATTTATGTCTTCTCCGAGGAGGCTTCATTATGACTTTTTGGTTTCACCGGTCAAATTCCTCCTTCACCTTTTTGAGAAGAAAAATACCTGGTGATTCTCATTCTCTCTCCCTCTCCCTCTCTGTGTGTTTCTCTCTGTGTGTTTCTCTCTCTCTCTCTCTCTCTCTCTCTCTCTCTTTCTCTCTGTGTGTTTCTCTCTCTGTGTTTCTCTCTTTTCTCTATCTCCCTCTCTGTTTCTCTTGCTCTCTGTTTCTCTCTCGCTCTCTGTTTCTCTCTGTGTGTGTGTTTCTCTCTGTGTGTTTCTCTCTCTCTCTCTCCCTCTCCCTCTCTCTTTGTTTTTCTCTGTTTCTCTCTCTCTCTCTCTCTCTTTCTTTTTCTCTCTCTTTCTGTCTCTGTGTGGTTCTCTCTCTCTCTGTTTCTCTCTGTCTCTCTGTCTCTCTGTCTCTCTCTCTCTCTCTCTCTCTCTCTCTTTCTTTCTCTTCCTGTCTTTGCAAAATGTGAAATTTTTTTGATAAAAATGATGGCTTGGGAAGAGCTTGGTCCACCGTAGGAGGCTGCTGGGGAAGAGATAACTAGCTACAAAGCAGGGATTTACAAGAAAGTGGCTGCCGTCCCCTCTAAACTTGCTCTCCTGTAGCAAACTCCAATTACTGGTTTATTTTTATCCTTTTCCAGGGAGATGAATACATTGCCATCCATGGCAGAGTTCAGAAGCGTTCGGAACCTGTTGGAGGCTGGCATTTTGGTTTCCGATACTCTAGTAATTTCTTAGAGTTGTAAATAGTTGTGTGTGGGTGTAAAGAAAAGGGCTTGGCAGAGGAGAATATTTTTAGCTCAGAGTGGAAATAAGGGGTCCTTGGTTTTCTCTGGGCTTGGTGGTTTTCTTGCATATGTTTCATGACCCAAACTAGATAACATCATCAGTGCTGGTAAGGAGTGGAGTTTGTGGAGAAAAGGAGAGGGGGAGGAGGACAGTGGGGTCTTGGTTCTCTCTCTGAATTTTGTGGTTTTCTTGCAGACATGACATCTGCAAGAACATCATCAGTGCTAGACGGGAATGGGATTAGTGGAGAAAAGGAGAAGAGGAGGAGGAGGAGGAGGAGGAGGAGGAGGGGAGGGGGAGGAGGAGGAAGAGGAGGAGGAAGAGGAGGAGGAGGAGGGGAGGGGGAGGAGGAGGAGGGGGGAGGAAGAGGTTGAGGTTCCTAGGTTGTTTCAATGCTGACCTGTACTGGCTCTTATTTCTTCTAAGTTATCGTTTCTGTAGTTCGTTTCAGCTTTTTTCCTTTTTGTTTGCAATTTGTTGTTATCCGAGTTTCTCCTATTCTTCTACTGCTCATGTTTTTAGGGTCTTCTATTTTTACCATTTTTCCAAACTCTCCCATTTTTCTGCATCACTGAATATTTGATTTCTGGTAATGAATCTCCTTTGATCTGCTAATCGTTGTTCGGTGATATTTGAGTGTAGATAAATCCTTTTCCGATGTTCAAACGTTCACTTTAAGTATTCCCGCTTCTGATTTATAACAGCAGACCATAACGGTGTGAATTTCAAACACAATACGCAGTGAATTTCAAACACAGTTTTTTTTCCCCCCCAGTAATCTTACAGGCAGTCCATTCATTTAGTGATCAAAGTTACAACACCACTGAAAAGAGGGATCTGTGAGGGATCTATTCACACTTACCTTTGCCGCATCCCCATCGTCACCTGTTCAAAATTTGAATGCTTGGAAACAGACTCATATTTATGACGGTTGCAGTGCCCCAGAATCAACTTTTGATCAACTGTGACTTTCTGTGTTGTGGCCCGTCAGCGGCCTGTGCAGATTGTAGCTGATTCTGACAGCGAGGAGGCTGGTGTGGTGTTGCACCAGCAGCCTGTGCAGCTGGCGCTTGAGTCGGACAGTGAGGAGGCTGGAGAAGATGTGGTGCCAGAGGCAGGGATTCAGCCAGGGCCTTCAGAACCTCCAGAAGCTCCCATAAGTGAAGAGGACAAAGAGGAGGAGCCTCTTCTCGATGCACAGGCGCGCAGAGCTGCCAAAAGGCAGGAGTGACTCCTCAGAAGGAGGTCTCCTCGAGAGTAAGGCTTGGGGCTAATTGGCCACTCCCTTAGCCTATTTAAGGAGGAACACCAACTGAAGCAATTTGTAGGGAACAACTTTAGTTCATTCTCCTTCGCGTCTGGATTCTCTGCAAATTGCTTCTGGGCTTTCTGCCAATCTTAGTAAGATTGTGACTACTTTATCTTTGGTTTCTTGTAGGCTGTTAAGAAAGTTTATTAACAGCCTTTGTTCTGAAAAAGACTGAGTTATTTTAGCAAATTCAGTTTTGTACAAGCTTTGTGTGTGCTGTGTACTTTGGGATCCATAGCTGGGGCAGAACAATTTGACATAAAGTTAACTACGAAGCCAGATTCACTTAACAACCATGTTACTAACTTAATAACTGCAGTGTTTAACTCAAGAACTCCAAAACTGCATGGAAGGTAATAATATGGGGCAGAAGCCTCAATAAGGCCACATCTAGAATACTGGATCCAGTTTTGGTCACCACAACATCTCAAAAAGATGTTGAAACTTCGGAAAAAGTGCAGAGAAGAGCAACTAGGATGTTTAAAGGCCTGGAGAGGAAAACATATGAAGAACGGTTGCAGGATTTGGGTTTGGCTAGTCTAAAGAAAAGAAAGACTTGGGGGGGAGGGGTTATAGCAGTATTCCAGTATTTGGGGGGCTACCACCAAAAAGAGGGGATCGACTTATTTTCCAAAGTACCAGAAAGCAAGACAAGAAAGAATGGATGGAAACCAGGGGTGAAATCCAGCAGGTTCTGACAGGTTCTGGAGAACCGGTAGCGGAAATTTTGAGTAGTTTGGAGAACTGACAAATACCACCTCTGGCCAGCCCCAGAGTGGGGTGGGAATGGAGATTTTGCAGTATCCTTCCCCCAAGAGTTTTTTTTTTTGTTTGTTTTGTTTTTAATTTGATTTATACGCCGCCCTTCTCCAGAGACTCAGGGTGGCTTACAATGTGCTAAGCAATAGCCTTCATCCTTTTGTATATTTATACAAAGTCAGTTTATTGCCCCCACAAACTGGGTCCTCAATTTACCTACCTTAGAAAGGATGGAAGGCTGAGTCAACCTTGAGCCTGGGGAGATTCAAACCTGCAGTAATTGCAGGCAGCTGGAGTGAGGAGTGGGGAGGGAATGGGGATTTTGTAGTATCCTTCCCCTGGAGTGGGGTGGGAATGGAGAGTTTGCCGTATCCTTCCCCTGCCACGCCCACCAAGCCATACCCACCAACCCACACCATGCCCGTCAAGCCACGCCCACAGAACCGATAGTAAAAAAAATTGGAATTCAACACTGATGGAAACTAATCAAGGAGAGAAGCAATCTGGAATTAAGGAGAAACTTCCTAACAGTGGGGACAATCAGCCAGTGGAAGAGCTTGCCACCAGAAGTTGTGAGTGCTCCATCACTGGAGGTTTTTAAGAAGACACTGGACAGCCACTTGTCTGAAATTGTATAGGGTCTCCTGCTTGAGCAGAGGGCTGGACTAGAAGACCTCCAAGGTCCCTTCCAGCTCTATTCTCATTGATTGCATACACTTAACAACTATCTCACTTAGCAACAGAAATGTTGGGCTCAATTGTGGTCATAAATCAAGGACTACCTGTACATACCTTAGACCTGGTTACACATCCATATCTTCTAAGTCCTATTGCCCACTTGTTGACAAATGCCCAGGAACTCTTACTATCGGACATGGTCCTTGTTGACTCAGTTGATGGCCAATCTGGTATAGAATTCTTTTTTTTCTGTTTTGTCACCATTGTTCTGTCCCCGTACCACGCACACACACCCACAGACGGCCCGGAGTTAATAAGCCACACGACAAAACTCTTTGATGATAAAGCTGGAAGCAACCCAGTGGCTAGCTGCCAATTCAGACTTTACTCACACAAATCAAAGATTAGACTGCCAGCATTCTGATAAAACAGGCAGAGTGTCAACAATACAAGGATTAATCCAAATGCAGTCCGATAAAGCAGGCAAAGTCCAGTAACGCAGAGATCATGGAGTATTTCCAGTTTTTGCTCGTCACAAACTGAACCGGTCACCACACCCACATTTATACCCTGTGGGGTGTGGTCCAGTGACTCAGCTAATCTCTGGCACGCCTTCCCTTCTGCTGTGCACGCTTCTCCTTGCGCCTCTGTCGCGGGTCCAGCCAGCACTTATCTTCTTCATCGCTGTCCACCTGTGGCTGCAGGGACGTGCTTGGCTCTGAGCCTATCGTTTGGCCTTCGGTGTCCTCCGGAGGCATTGCCAGAGAGGAGGGTCCTGGAGAGGGAGGCCTTGCCAACTCCTCCCCCTCACTCTCAGAGTCTGCATCTGTCGATAGCTCAGGCTCAGGCAACGGAGCCACAACAACCATATTAAATGGCTGGATGGATACACTTAATCTGGCCGTGGGGCATGATAGCTCAGTGGTTAGAAACACTGAGCTTGTCAGCTCAGGTTCGAGAATTGTTGTTGTGACTGTCGGCCATCAGCTCCTCTGGCAGCCTAATCAGATGAGGAGGCAGAGTGGGAGTCAGGGCCAGCATCAAGGCAATCTGAGAGCTCGAAGAGGGAAAAGGGAATGGATCCGTCAGAGGTGGAGCCCGGGCCATCCATCAGACCCCAGATGGAGAGTCAACAGCCCCCAGGTCTGGAGGTGACTGATTAGGAAGAGGAGGAACAGCTGGGTCCAGTGCCTGATACGCAGATGCGCAGAAGGCAGAGGAGAGGAGAGCAGTGGAAATCTATGGGCCAGTCCTTGGGATGGAAGAGCCACCGCTGCTAGCTAAGCCCCACCCTAGCTCTAGGGATAAAAGGCAGGGGGCAGAGACAAATAGGTGTGGCAGGCAACTATTCATCTCCCTATGGGTCAGACACTGATAGTCCAAACTTCTGAACTTCCAAACCTGCTGGAACTGTATCGGAATTCTTTCTTGGAATCTGCGGCACTGAGAGTCGGACACGCCTTCAGAGCATGTGTGTGTGTGTGTCTGATGCTGGAAAAAGACCAAGTGCACCTTCCAGGACTTCCATTACAAGTGTGATGAGAGAGAGAGGGGGGGGAGGGAGGGAGGGAGGGATGGGGAGAGAGAGAGAGAGAGAGAGAGAGAGAGAGAGAGAGAGAGAGAGAGAGGGAGAGAGACTGTGTCCTGGTATGTTGGAGCCATTTCAGGGGGAAAGGGAGTGAGCTTTGCCTTCCACAGGCACTTAGAGACTTCGTTAGCCTGCTGTAAGAGAGACAGGCTCTGTGTGATGGAGTGAGCTTCCGTTCCTTGCTCCAGCTCCTGCCCATCTAGCAGTTCGAAAGCAAGCAAATGCGAGTAGATAAATAGGTATCACTTTGGTGGGAAGGTAACAAGGTTCTGTGCAGTGGTGGGTTTCAAAATTTTTTACTACCAGTTCTGTGGGTGTGGCTTGGTGGGTGTGGCATGGCTTGGTGGGCATGGCTTGGTGGGCATGGCTTGGTGGGAGTGGCTTGATGGGCGTGGCAGGGGAAGGATACTATAAAATCTCCATTCCCACCCCACTCCAGGGGAAGAATACTGTAAAATCTCCATTCACTCCCCACTCCAGGGGAAGGTTACTGCAAAATCCCCATTTCCTCCCGATCAGCTGGGACTCGGGAGGCAGAGAATAGATGGGGACAGGGCCAGTCAGAATTTCCACTACCGGTTCTCCAGAACTGGCCAGAACCCGCTGAAACCCACCTCTGGTTCTGTGCATTTCAGCATATGGTCATGTTGGCCACATGACCACAGAAGCATCTCTGGGAAAGAGTGGAGAACATGGTCCTCCCGTTTGTGGTCCATGAGGCCCAGAAGATTCAGACATGACTTAGCAGCTGAACAACAACAACAAAATCCTATAAGTGTCCAGGCGTCCGAGTTAAATAACCGCCAACACCCTTCGACAGAAACCAACCGATATTCAGTGCATAGAAATGCGTATTCAATATACATTTCTATGTTCCGAAGTCCAACAGCAATTAGGCACATTTAGGCTTCGGGCCTCTTAAATTATCTGTGAGAATGGATGACACAATCCATGCCAGAGAGTCCTGGTTTGTTATTGAAATGGTCCTGATGAAATCATAACTCAGACAGCCAAATTGGGACTAATGAGTGGGAGAGACGCTTTTCAGCCACAGAATGTTAATACCGGTAAGTAGAGAAACAAACATCATTTATAAAAATCAGGCCATTTCCCGTCCCCTCCACCTCTCCGCACTGGCCTTGTTTGTTTATTACTGGCAAATGTAGTTAAGTCTGAATTATTTATGGCCATATTTCACCACAGGTTAAGCCCGTGTCCTGGAGTCAGTATTTCACAGAAGGAATGATGTCTGGCTAATGTTGAATCTTGCTATCATCCCTTCCGATCTTAGAGATTCGACAAGGCTGGGCCCAGTTTTCAAGATCAGGTCTTTGAGGCCTTTTGAAGCTGAGGAGAAGTGATGGTTAGGATCAGGGGTGAAATTTATTTATTTTATTTTATTTTATTGAATTTCTATACTGCCCTACTCCCGAAGGACTCAGGGTGGTGAACAGCCATGAGATAAAACACATAGATATACAAAATTTAAAATCGAATAAAATGAATTAAATAAATTTGGCTGAATTAATACCAATAATTTAGGATACCCATATTTTAAAATACATTAAAAATTTGGAATTTACACTTAAAAGGGAGAAGATTTAGGCGAGGCCAGCTTGATGAAATAAAAGCGTCTTCAACTCGCGGCGGAAGGTGCGCAGATCCGGAATCCTCCGTATCTCTGGGGGGACCTCATTCCAGATCGTTGGTGCCCCCACAGAGAAGGCTCTCCCCCTAGGGGCCGACAGCCGACATTGTTTGGCCGACGGCACTTGGAGGAGCCCCTCTCTGTGGGAGCGTACTGGTCGGTGGGAGGCTGTTGATGGTAGTAGGCGGTCCCGTAAGTAACCAGGTCCCAAGCCATGGAGCGCTTTAAAGGTGGTAACCAGAACCTTGAAGCGCACCCGGAAGACCACCGGGAGCCAGTGCAGCTCGCGCAGGAGAGGTGTTACATGGGAGCTCCATGTTGCTCCCATAACCACCCGCGCGGCCGCACTCTGCACCAGTTGGAGCCTCCGGGTGCACCTCAAGGGGAGCCCCATGTAGAGAGCATTACAATAGTCCAGACGAGAGGTGACGAGGGCATGAGTGACTGTGCGTAACGAGTCCCGATCTAGAAAGGGACGCAACTGGCGAATCAGGCGAACCTGATGAAAAATCCTCCCGGTCACGGCTGTCAAGTGCTCTTCTAAAGACAGCCGTGAGTCCAGGAGGACGCCCAAGTTACGAGCCCTTTCCGTGGGGGCCAATGCTTCGCCCCCAATAGCCAGCGATGGCGCCAGTTGACTATATCGGGACGTCGGAAACCACAGCCACTCGGTCTTGGATGGGTTGAGCCTGAGCCCGTTTCTCCCCATCCAGATCCGTACGGCCTCCAGGCACTGGGACATCACTTCAAGGGCATCGTTGGGGTGGTCCGGGGTGGAGATGTACAGCTGGGTGTCATCAGCGTACAGATGGTACTTCACCCCGAAACCACGGATGATCTCGCCCAGCGGCTTTACATAAATGTTGAACAGAAGGGGCAAGAGAACCGATCCCTGCGGCACCCCACATATAAGGGGCCTCGGGGTCGATCTCTGCCCCCCTGTCAACACAGACTGCGACCGGTCGGAGAGAAAGGAGGAGAACCACCATAAGACGGTGCCTCCCACCCCCAACCCTTCCAGACGGTGCAGCATGATACCATGGTCGATGGTATCAAAAGCCGCTGAGAGGTCTAACAGGACCAGGACAGAGGAACAACCCCTGTCCCGAGCCCTCCAGAGATCATCAACCAACGCGACCAATGCCGTTTCCGTGCTCCCAGTTTGGACCAGATCGCCCGATCCAGTAGCAATGGTGGCGGGTGATTTGGAGAACCGGTAGCAAAAATCCCTGCACCACCACCACCCATGCCCAGCTGAGCCGCGCGATCATCAGAGGCTTTTTTTTTTACTTTTAAAAGCATTTTTTCTTCGGCCGAAAAAATGCTTTTAAAAGCTTTTTTAAAAAAGTCTTTGATGATCGCGGGGCTCAGCTGGGATCGTCAGAGGCTTTTAAAAGCATTTTTTCTACAACCTCTTCGGGCTCTTCGGTTGTAGGAAAAAAAATGCCTTTAAAAGCCTCTGATGATCCCAGCTGAGTTGCCTGATCGTCAGAGGCTTCTAAAAGCATTTTTTTCTGCAACCTCTTCAGCCAAAGAGGTTGTAGGGGAAAAAAATGCCTTTAAAAGCCTCTGGCGATCCCAGCTGAGTTGCCTGATCGTCAGAGGCTTCTAAAAGCATTTTTTTCGGCAACCTGTTCGGCCAAAGAGATTGTAGAAAAATGCTTTTACATTACCCCCACCACCAAGCCACACCCACAGAACCAGTAGTAACAAATTTTACATTTCACCACTGGTTAGGATCCAAGGTGGTATTCAGCCGGTTCAGACCAGTTCGGGAAAACTGGTAGTGGTGGGTCAGCCCACCTGCCTGGGTGCAATCCCGTCCTGTGTTTTTGATGTCGCACGAATATGTGGATGGCGCACATGAGTGAATTGCTGTGTTTTGTGATGCCGCATGCATGCACACGCTAACATTTCTGGTGCTGGACGAACCGGTTGCTACAGTATGTGAAGCCCACCTCTGATCCAAGGGTATCTAGAGGGACATCAAAATAAGCCAAGATGGCAGTTGTGGCTACACAGTGAAAGTCCTGACTTTTTAAAATTATTTTGCAGGTGGGAGATTTATAATAATTTAAAAAAAAGGGTGAGTCTTAGATCATCCATTCATATTCACCATCTTGACTTTTGTGGCCCCTGAGTCTCCACAGATCACCCTTCATGCAGCTTGCTCCTTATGCAAAACTTCATTTTGGGGGGAAAAGAACAAGAGGCACACAGTACAATATAACAGATATTGTGTTAAATACAGGACCTGCTGTACAACCGCATCAAAGAACAATGGTTGAGGTTACCAGAAGAGCAGGAACCAGAAACATGTATCTCCCTTGACACTGGAGGAGGAGGAGGAGGAGGAGGAGGAGGAGGAGGAGGAGGAGGAGGAGGAGGAGGAGGAGGAAGGGGGGAAGGAGGAGGAGGAGGAAGGGGGGAAGGAGGAGGAGGAGGAATGCAGAGGAGGAGGAGGAGGAAGAAGAAAAGGAGGAGGAGGAGGAACGTAGAGGAGGAGGAGGAGGAACGTAGAGGAGGAGGAGGAGGAAGAAGAAGAAAAGGAGGAGGAGGAGGGGGAGGAGGAGGAGGAGGAGGAGGAAGAGGAGGAGGAGGAGGAACGTAGAGGAGGAGGAAAAGGAGGAAGAAAAGGAGGAGGAAAAGGAGGAAGAAGAGGAGGAGGGGAAAGAGGAGGAGAAGGAGAAGGAGAAGGAAGGCAGAGGAGGAGGAGGAGAAGGAGGAGGAAGGAGGAGGAGGAGGAGAAGGAGAAGGAAGGCAGAGGAGGAGGAGGAAGAGAAGAAGGAGGAAGGAAAAGGAGAAGGAGAAGGAAGGCAGAGGAGAAGGAGAAGAAGTAGAAGCAGAGGGAGAAGGAGAAGGAGAAGGAGAAGGAGAAGGAAAGCAGAGGAGGAGGAGGAGGAGAGAGGAGGAGGAGAAAGAGAAGGAGGAGGAGGAGAAGGAGAAGGAGAAGAAAGGCAGAGGACGAGGAGGAGGAGGAGGAGGAGGAAGGAGGAGGAGGATCTTGCTTCTCCATTGTCTTTGCTTGTCAGAAAATCACAAAAGATGATCACAGGATCCCGGGACACAACAGGCGTCATAAATATGAACCAGTTGCCAAGCAATCACATGACCATGGGGATGCTACAGCAGTCTGAAAGTGTGAAAAACGGTCATAAGTCACTTTTTTCAGTGCCGTTGTAACTTTGAACTGTTACTAAGCAAGCTGTCGTAAGTCAAGGATCACCTGTAGTGGGACCCACAAGGTGGCTTAGCAAAGTACAGCTTTGTGTATTTCCAATGTTGTGGCTTGTGGGCACGGTTCAGAGTGCCCTGTGTATTTTGCGAGTGCCATTCTGTTCATTTTCAGGCCTGAATGCTTATTTATTTCCATTTGGGGAAGCTAATCTCACTGCTTTCTTATGATTTATCACTCCAGCTGGCCCAACCATAATTGTTCTATTTCTGTTAAGGATGGTTTTATCTCCCGCAGCATCAAGAGAATGGAAGTGAAGGCTCCATTTTTTAAAATATGTACTGGGGAAGAGAGGTAATGAATATTTATAGCCCTCTAAAATATTTAGAATGTTTAAATATATATATTTATATTTTCCACTCAGTGTAATTGCATTTGAATAGCAAATTCATGTTTTTATCACTGAACATTTCTGTGCGCGCTCTCTCATTCGCTCGCTTGCTCTCGCTCTCTTTCTTTTCTCTCTCCCTCGCACACATATAGACATTTTCTCTCATTCTCTTTTTCATACATATGTTCTCTCTCTCTCTCTCTCTCTCTCTCATTTTCTCTCTCTTGTTCTCTCTCATTCTATCACATAGAAATTTTCTCTCTTTCCCTCTCATTCTTTCCATCTCTCATTCTCTCTCTCGTTCTCATTCCCTTTGTCTCTTTCATTCTCTCTCATTCTCTTACTCTCTCATTCTCTCTCTCTCATTCTCTCTCTCTTGTTCTCTCTCTAATTCTATCACACAGAAATTCTTTCCCTCTCTCATTCTCTCATTCTCTCTCTCATTCTCTCTGATTCTTTTGCATGCAAATTCTCTTTCCCTCATTCTTTCCTTCTCTCATTCTCTCTCTCTCTCGTTCCCTCTCTTTCATTCTCTCTCTCTTGTTTCTCATTCTATCACACAAAAATTCTTTCCCTCATTCTTTCCCTCTCTCATTCTCTCTCTCTCATTCCCTCATTCCGTCTCTCTCATTCTCGCTCATTCTTTTGCACACAAATTCTCTCTCTTTCCCTCTCATTCTTTCCTTCTCTCATTCTCTCTCTCTCTCACTCCCTTTGTCTCTTTCATTCTCTCTCATTCTCTTACTCTCTATTCTCTCTCTCTCATTCTCTCTCTCTTGTTCTCTCTCATTCTATCACACAGAAATTCTTTCCCTCATTCTTTCCTCTCTCATTCTCTCTCTCATTCCCTCATTCCCTCTCTCTCATTCTCTCATTCTCTATCTCTCATTCTTTTGCATACAAATTTGTTCTCTTTCCCTCTCATTCTTTCCCTCTCTCATTCTTTCCCCCTCTCGTTCTCTCTCTCATTCCCTCTTTCTCATTCTCTCATTCTCTATCTCTCATCTCTCTCATTCTTTTGCACACAAATTCTCTCTCTTTCCCTCTCATTCTTTCCCTTTCTCATTCTCACTCTCTCTTTCATTCCCTCTCTCTCATTCTCTCATTCTCTTTCTCTCATTCTTTTGCATACAAATTTGCTCTCTTTCCCTCTCATTCTTTCCCTCTCTCATTCTTTCCCTCTCTCTCATTCTCTGTCATTTTTTGCACACAAATTCTCTCTCTTTCCCTCTCATTCTTTCCCTCTCTCATTCTCTCTCTCTCTCTCATTCCCTCTCTCTCATTCTTTCATTCTCTATCTCTCATTCTTTTGCACACAAATTCTCTCTCTTTCCCTCTCATTCTTTCCCTCTCCCATTCTCTCTCTCTCTCTCATTCCCTTTCTCTCACTCATTCTCTCTTATTCTGTCTTGCACACACATTCTTTCTCTTTCTCTCATTCTCTCCCTCATCCTCTCACTCTTTCATTCTCTTATACACACATATTCCCTTTCTTTCTCATTCTCTCTCTCATTCGGTCTCTCATTCTCTCTCTCTCCATCTCTCTCATTCTCTCTCGCTATTTCTTTCCTTCCCTCTCCTTCTTTCTCTTTCTCTCTCTCCTTTTTTGCCTCTCTTATTCTCGCTTTCTCTTTTTTGATCCTTTACTTCTGACAAAGGCTGCAAATAAGTGCTGACAAAACCATAAACATACAGCACAATCCATATGGAAAGGGTTATAAACTGACAGTCACAAGGCAGCCCTAGTTAATCTCCTAGATTATCAAAGATTGCCAAGTGAATGAAGAAAACTCAGCAGACCTCAAAGCTGCCTGAAATTGAGACGTTAAAAGAATTGTGGAAATAGGCCAATTGCAATGAAATTATAGAGGAAAGGAGAAATGCACCCAGGAGTTGAATTCAGCCTCTGGAGAGTATGTGAATAAATCAATGAACTTTATTTTTTGTTACAATAAAAATGGAAGGGAAGGGGAGGGGAGGGGAGGGGAGGGGAGGAGAGGAGAGGAGAGGAGGGAAGGGAAGGGAAGGGAAGGGAAGGGAAGGGAAGGGAAGGGAAGGGAAGAGAAGAGAAGAGAAGAGAAGAGAAGAGAAGAGAAGAGAAGAGAAGAGAAGAGAAGAGAAGAGAATGCAGGAATGGAATGGAATGGAATGGAATGGAATGGAATGGAATGGAATGGAACGCAACGGAACGCAACGGAACGCAACGGAACGCAACAGAACAGAACAGAACAGAACAGAACAGAACAGAACAGAATTAGAGTGGAGTGGAGTGGAGTCAGTGGTGAAATCCAATTTTTTTACTACTGGTTCTGTGGGTGTGGCTTGGTGGGTGTGGTATGGCTTGGTGGGCGTGGCAAGGGAAGGATACTGCAAAATCTCCATTCCCACCCCACTCTGGGTCCAGCCAGAGGTGGTATTTGCCAGTTCTCTGAACTACTCAAAATTTCCGCTACCGGTTCTCCAGAACCTGTCAGAACCTGCTGGATTTCACCTCTGAGTGGAGTAGAGTGAAATGGAATGGAATGGAACGGAGCAGAACAGAACAGAACAGAACAGAACAGAACAAGAATAGAAATAGAATGGAGTGGAGTGGAGTGGAACAGAACAGAACGGAACGGAACGGAACGGAATGGAATGGAATGGAATGGAATGGAATGGAATGGAATGGAGTGGAGCACAACGGAAGTCATATCCGATCCATCGCAACCCCATGGACAATGTTCCTCCAGGCTTTCCTGTCCTCTATCATCCCCCGGAGTCCATTTGTATATACACATATACACATAAACACATACACACATATACAAAGACACATACATACATACAGTATATACACACACACACTCTATGCAAATCCAGGGGGAGAGGGGCAAAAATAACACAGAGATCAGCGGCTCTCCAAACACCCCAGTAATTGGCAGAATGTAGATCATTAACTACCATCGCTCGTCGAAAACTCGGAGAAGAAAATGAGATTTTGTTTGGCTGAAATGAAAGGGAAAACAGAGCTGGGCACTCATTATGTGAAACAATGGTTCTTTTGAAATTTCAAATAAAGCAGGGATTTCCTTCGCCCCGGAGAGAAGGGCGGATATGATTCATTAATAAACGGAAACTCGGAAAACAAAGGATGGTTTCAAGCCTTGGGAGATGCCTCATCAAAACGATATCATCGGGATGATGAAATAGAGGAATGCATCACGTCCCGGTAATCCTTAGAAGGGGGAAACGTGGCTTGAAAAGAAATCTTGGTAATTGCCATCAACGTTTGACCTCATCAGATCTTGGCTTCGTTCCAGGTGGTCTCATTGGGATGGAGATGAAAACATGGTCTCAAATTTGCTCTTCCGTTTGTCAAAGGCCATCAGGAATGCAGCACCTCAATCTTGGTTTAAATTGTCTGTCCGCACTACCCTGGCATAGGATTGATAAGGGTGATGTCCTGAATTATGTACAAAGAATCTGTTGGCCAAATGTTAGACTGCCAAGAAAGCCAACACAGTTCTAGGCTGCATAAAGAGAGGGATGGAATCAAGATCATGTGAAGTGTTAATACCACTTTATAAGGCCTTGGTAAGGCCACACTTGGAATATTGCATCCAGTTTTGGACGCCAAGATGCAAAAAAGACGAGGAGACTCTAGAAAGAGTGCAGAGAAAAGCAAGAAAGAGGATTAGGGGACTGGAGGCTAAAACATACAAAGAACGGTTGCAGGAATTGGGTATGTCTAGTTTAATGAAAAGAAGGACTAGGGGAGACATGATAGCAGTGTTCCAATATCTCAGGGGTTGCCACAAAGAAGAGTGAGTCAAGCTATTCTCCAAAGCACCTGAGGGTAGGACAAGAAGCAATGACTCTATGATTCTTTTCCAGAGCTTACTTTGATGTCCTTCCATCAGTTCTACTGGCAGGATGTTCTCCTGAATCTTGTTTTCTTCTGTGAAAGCATTCACCTGTAGCTGCTCAATTTTGATATTTTAGCACCCAGGTTTATCTGAGATATGCTGGACAGGTTGGCTCAAAACAATATAAATACAAAATATAAATAAATCCATCTATAACCAGAGCAACTGGATCTGTCCAAACCATCTAGGAGACATCTCAGTATAGAGTCCTTTGGTGCTCACTGAACTTGTTTTCTTGCAGACGTTTCATTACCCAACTAGGTAACCCCATCAGTGCTAGCTGATGATTAGCACTGATGTTGTTATCTTGTTGGCTTCAATCCTGGGCTACAGATATTCTCTTCTAGCGAGACATCTCAGTCAGGGGCGGGATTCAAAAATTTTAGCAGCCAGTTCTTGGCCTGGTTACTGGGCGGGCGTGGCCATGGTGGGCGTGACCTACTGGGCCTCTTGCCCCACAGCGGGGGGGGGGGTTCACCCTTCCTAAACTTCGGAGGCTTTCCTTGAGCCTCCGAGAGGATGAAAACAGCCTCCTCCAGGCTCCGGAGGCCTGTTTCCAGACTTCTAGAACTTCCGGGAGGCCTGTTTTTCACCCTGCCAGAGCCTCTGCGCAGGTGCTGCACTTACCTGGCATCCAAAATGGGCCGTGTGGAGACTCCTGGGAGGGGTGGGGTGGGGTGGGAGGGGCCAGCCAGTTCTTGCAATTACTGGTTCAGCAAACCAGATGTAAAATTACCATCCGGTTCCTACCTGAGCCGGTCTGAACCGGCTGTATCCGGTTCAGACCGTATCCCACCCCTGATCTCAGTGTCTTGATCGATCACTCAAATGCCCACAAAAGCAACCTATAGAAAGGCCATTTCCTCTAAGTCAACATTTTCTTACAAAACAAAGCCCATCTTAACTGAGCCTTGGTAGTACAGGGGTGTAAGGCACCCTGTTATTAAGCTGGTTATTAAGACCAGCTGCCTGCAATTACTGCAGGTTCGAATCTCACCAAGGCTCAAGGTTGACTCAGCCTTCCATCCTTTCTAAGGTAGG
Organism: Pantherophis guttatus; assembly: GCF_059756535.1. NCBI lineage: Eukaryota > Metazoa > Chordata > Lepidosauria > Squamata > Colubridae > Pantherophis > Pantherophis guttatus. Next base: position 210,876,521 of record NC_142065.1, on the reverse strand, counting down.
TAAATTGAGGACCCAGTTTATGGGGGCAATAAGCTGACTTTGTATAAATATACAAAAGGATGAAGGCTATTGCTGAGCACATTGTAAGCCGCCCTGAGTCTCCGGAGAAGGGCGGCATATAAATCAAATTAAAAAACAAAAAAAAACTGAGTTTCCCTTCTGGATGAGGAGGCTTGCAGCTCCAACATGCAATAAACAATCCCATCTGTAGCCACGAAAAATAGTGTTATTTCCCACCCTACCTCAACCCTCATTTTCAGAAGCTTTGCTGCTCCAAACAGCATCTGCTTTGGCTCTTCATTTTTAGCTCTGAAACAAGACATTCTTGAAAACAACAGACTTCTGTTTGTGGTCAGCCTTGGAGGCAAGATGGATGCTCTGCAACAAAGTTTGCTTTGGGCCAAGATGGGATGGGTTGTCTATACGAGACAGCCGTCCACCTCTGTTTAGAAGCACAGAGAATATATCTAGGTTTTTCTCGAGCCAAGCCAACAACTGACCATCAGTGTCTACGGAGATTCTCAGGCATCCAGGTTGTGGTTGTCTCAAAGGTGCTTTTTCAAAAAGCAGCTGGACTTGGTTTTTCCTTGAAGACATTTCACTTCTCATCAGGAGTGAAATCCAGCAGGTTCTGACAGGTTCTGGAGAACCGGTAGTGGAAATTTTGAGTAGTTTGGAGAACTGGCAAATGCCACCTCTGGCTGGCCCCAGAGTGGGATGGGAATGGAGTTTTTGCAGTATCTTTTCCCCAGGAGTGGGGAGGGAATGGGGATTTTGCAGTATCCTTCCCCTGCCATGGCCAGCAAGCCACGTCCACAAAGCCACACCACGCACACAAAGCCATGCCCACAGAACCAGTAGTAAAAAAAAAATTGGATTTCACCATTGCTTCTCATCCAAGCAGCCTCTTCAGTTCTAATTGAATGGTGGAGAATTTATATTCCTTGCAGTCATCTGGTCATTAGAGCTCTTTCTGAGAATCGTTGAGGCCACTTGGAGGTTTATCTGTGCCTTCAGAGTGACCTGAAGAGTGCAAATGGTTATGGAACCTTCTTGGAACTGATGAAAGAAACTGCTTGGAACTGCTGTGTTTTATAACACAGTCCTTTCAGCAGTTCCAAGAAGGTTGCTCACCCATTTGCACTACTCAGGTGACCCTGAGGGCACAGATAAACCTCCAAGTGGCCTCAACAACTCTCAGAAAGAGTCCAAACAATGAGATGACTTCAAGGATGACTTCAAGGAATATAAATTCTTCCATCCTCCACCATTCAGTTCAAATTGAAGAACCTTCTTGGATGAGAAGTGAAACATCTCCAAGGAAAAACAAAGGAAGTCCAGTTGCCTCCTGAAAAATGGGACAACTGACCATGAGGTTCCCACAGAATCACCCCTCTAAACTTTGCAGGCTGAACTACACCATCGACCTAACTGTCTACCATAGCTTACCACAACTCCAGCCCCCTCTCAGTTGAGTAGGAGTGATTGGAAGATGTTCTCCTGCCAGCTGGTGACTTTTGGCACAAGAAGACCAGCCCCTGTCTTAATAGATCAATTCCATTTTGGAGATTGAAAATGGAAGACTTGGAATGTTCCATACATCTCATGATTCATAATTTCTGATATTAATGGGGCAATGAATGAATGCATGACTCAATATTTCCCGTTATCACCAAAATTCACCTTTTGCACACGACGTCTTCTCTTCCACCCTGCTATTTACCAACTCAGCAGAACAACAAAGAAAGATTCGTGCGGGCTTTTGTGTGTGTGTGTGTGTATATATTCTGAATTTTCTTCGTCATAAACCAATTTGATCTGTGCTTCAACGCACCCACGTCTGTGCTTCCTTTGGCCTCATAATATTTTCCTTTTTTAAAGTAATACCATTGTATCTACATTCTCCCAGTGCAGTCCCATTTCCACATGGCAGAATACGGTGCAAATGTCAGAGTAATTTTGGCAATTACTGCTAGTCTATTTCCACTTAAGAGAGACTGCAGATGAGACCCCACTTAGCTGTTTGAAGGAAACCACGAATGTCACCCAGACATGGTCAATCTATCAATATTCCTCCCACACAAGTCTTCTTCTCACAACATGGTTAACCCTTGCACTGAGCTACCCAGCGGGATCTCTTTAACCAGAGCTTCAGAAAATATCCAATCACGTTAATAGAACTGATTTTTCCACTTGCAACGCATGGCTGTGAAAACTGGACCATTAAAAAGGCTGAGCACCAAAGAATTGAGGCCTTTGAACCAGGGGTGAAATCTATTTACCGGTTCGGAAGTGCGCGCGCCATCGTCACATCCTATTTTTGACCCTCTGCGCATGCACAGAGGGTTAAAACCATGGAGAAATGACATCCAGGCTGCCGCCGCTACCAGTTCACCAAACCACACGCCACTGGCGCTACCGGCTCGTGCAAGCCGAACCGAACCGGCAGGATTTCACCACTGCTTTGAACTACAATGCTGAAGAAGACTCCTGCGAGTCCCTTAAGAAGGCCAGATCCTGAAGAGGAAACTCAAATACTTTGGCCACCTAATGAGAAAGAAGGACTCACTGGAGAAGAACCTAATGCTGGGAAAGATGGAGGGCAAAAGAAGAAGGGGGCGACAGAGAATGAGGTGGCTGGATGGAAGCACCTTGAAGCAGTCGGCGTGAGCTTAAATGGACTCCAGAGGATGGTAGAGGACAGGAAGGCCTGGAGGAACGTTGTCCATGGGGTCACAATGGGTCGGACACAACTTTGCAACTAACAACAACAACAACATTTGATATTGGCCAAATGTGATTGGACACGCAACCAAAAAAGTGATTAATCATAAATTATAAGATGTCATCATAGATCATAAGGTACAACCAGCAAAGTGATGGTCATAAGATAGGAGAAGGTAACAGGAAAGATGAGAAAGATAATAGTACTATAGTGCTACTACAGGATTAGATATCCTTAGGCATAGGACAGTGCTGCGGGAGTTAGGTGTTTAGCAGAACGATGGCACTGTTGACCAGGAATCTGGAGAATGCATAGAAGGTGTATCTTCATCTCTGGAGGCTTTCAAGAAAAGATTGGACTGCCATTTGTCAGAAATGGTGTAGGGTCTCCTGTTTGAGTGGGTGGTTGGACTAGATGACCTATAAGGTCCCATCCAACTCTGTTAATCTGTTTAATCTGCAGAGTTGGCTCTGTGGGAAGAAATATCCATCTGGTTCAGTGCCAAGCCAGGAGAAAGACCCTGGAAACATGGAGGCTGATTGGAAAGATGGTTTAATGATGAAGCAGAACCAAGCACATGGTTCTGGTGCATCTGACCACATGGAGTTAAAAGTGGGGAGTCTTGGGCTTTGCACTTGAGCTTCCTGTTTCTGTGCAGGAACATATATTTTATTGGCTGTTGTCAGACTCCCATGGGGCCATGTAGGGGTCAAGTAGGGGTCATAGCTGGCTCTATAGGCAAAGTACAAATCCTAGGTGTTTGTCTGAGCTAGGTTTGGTTGAAGTTTGGACTGCTGAGATGATGTAATGAAGAGGCTTCTGTTCTGAAAGGGTGTTGGGCAATTCCTATTATGGCTTAATGGCTTTGTCCTGGTTTTGCTCTTGGGTGAGGGTATTCACTTATGAATAGAGCTATCTAGTTTTCAATAAGCTCTTTATCTCTTAAGTGCTTATGGCTAATAAGAAAGGTGGGGGCTGCTTTGTCCCTCTAAAAAAACATCTTTCTCCATTTCTCATCCAGGGAAATATAATATTCTGCCTCTTTAATATTTCCCAAAATATTTCATTCTTCTAGGAGAGGGGTGGGTGCTAACTTACTACAGCTCCATTATCTCTGCAAACCTTCAAGGCCATGGAAAGTCACCAGGAGAATACCCCATGTCCTAAGACACCCGGGAACATCCAGTGTCCTTAAGGGACCACCCAAAAGTACCAAGAACATACTTAACTATTTGAGCTGTTTCTGCTTCTTCTTCTTATCTTATCTATCCTATGTCAGTCTTTCTGGATGACTTCTTTTATCTATTGTATGCCAGCCTTGCTAGGTGGCTTACTTACCTAACAAAAGAGTATAAATGCAAACGTATTTCTGGTTACTCGGAGCTTCCTTTCTGTAAAAGGGCCCCGTCTTTACTCAGCTGAATAAACGCATAAGCTTAAAGACAACGCCTGGTATTCTAGCTCTATTTTATCCAGCCGCACCTCAGAACCAGCACGACAGGACAAGGGAAAAAACTGTCTTTGTGTCTAATTGTTTTGGGCATTCAATGCTCTATAGTAGTAATGGCTAACTTTTTTCTCGTCGTGTGCTGAAAGTGACAGCGCGACCCTCCCACTTCCATAATGCAATATGTGACCTCCTACGCATGCGTGCGCGACCCTCCCACTTCCCCTGCACCTCACACATGTGTGTGTGACACCCCCCCCCGGGTTTTGGCCTAGCAGGCCTTCCTGCAGACTCTAGGGCCCGAAACCGGGCTGGGGGGGGACGCACCCTCTCCATGCCCCGTTTTGGGCCTAGCAGGTCGCCCTGCAGCCTCCTGGGCCCAAAAATGGGCTGTGGGGGGGGGCACACCGCATCACCCATGCTCTGCCCATGCCCCCCTGCATGCACGCACAACCCCCACCGCTGCACATGCGTGCTACGCCCCTGCGCATATGCATGCATCTCCCACATGTGCCTCATTCTCCACGCATCCCAAAAATCAGCTGGCCGGCAGGAGGCACATGTATGCATGCAGGGTGGAGCTGAGCTGGGCAACGGCTCACATGCCCGCAAAGAGGGCTCTGCGTGCCAGTGTGGCACGCGTGCCACAGGTCCGCCATCACAGCTCTATAGGATTGTCCTGAGGGGACAATTTTTTTTTTTATAATTTGATTTATATGCCGCCCTTCTCCGGAGACTCAGGGCGGCTTACAATGCGTTAAGCAATAGCCTTCATCCTTTTGTATATTTATACGAAGTCAGCTTATTGCCCCCACAAACTGGGTCCTCAATTTACCTACCTTAGAAAGGATGGAAGGCTGAGTCGACCTTGAGCCTGGTAAGATTCGAACCTGCAGTAATTGCAGGCAGCTGTGTTAATAACAGGGTGCCTTAGACCACTGTACTACCAAGGCCCCAATGCTTTGAAACAGTTCTGCTTTGAAACAGTTTATGTCCAAGATTTGAGGGCTCTGTAGAAATCTCAGTCTTTATTCTGGCTCTTACTGTATACAGGTCCTCAATGGAAGGCACGCTGGCTGCAATTGGTTTTTGTTGTTTTTTTTTCCTGCAGTCCTAACTATCCATTGAAGTCTGTGCCTGTCCTGGGTCAAACGTCCTTGCCTGATTTCACTTTTTCCCACCTCTTTGTAGCCCACCTCCCTCCCCTCTCCCTGTAACCCCTGAGATTTCAGTTCCAGCATGTTGGCATCTGCTGCCCGCCATCCCAAAATCACGTCGCATGCATCACAATGTCACCATGCATATGGCAAGACTTATGCTCGTTTCGGTCAACAGATGCACCGTTTGCACGACGGTGGCAGGGTACATATAACATTTCTTGCTCCTGCATCCTTCTATGAATGCCCATCTGTTGGACAGGATGTTACTCCCCCAGTTTTCTTCATTCCAATATCCTATAGTAAGATTTGGTTTTTTTTTTTTTTTCTCTTCTAAGAGTTGACAAAATGAAAATGAATTATGCTTTTGACAGACCAGAATTTCATGAATTAGCTTGACCCTGTAGTAATAATATTCCTTATCTTCTTATGATAATAACTTTGCTGTTTATATCTTACTATTTATATTAAATGTTTTATTTAGTATCCTAGTATGATTTGTGTTGATTGCTTATTTAGTATCCGGAGTGTTGTATCTTATGATTTATGATGAATGTATTTTATGATTATACATTCATGATTATAATCATGATTTATGACTTGTTGCTTGTATGTACACTTATGCACCTGAGACAACTTCCTTGTGTGTCCAATCACACTTGGCCAATAAAGAATTCTATTCTATTCTATTCTATTCTATTCTATTCTATTCTATTCTATTCTATTCTATTCTATTCTATTCTATTCTATTCTATTCTATTCTACTCTACTCTACTCTACTCTACTCTACTCTACTCTACTCTATTATTTAGAACTCTCAAGTTTTCAATTCTATGAAACAATGGCAACAAGAATATAACAGAGAGAGATTTCTCTTTCTCTCCACACACACACCTCAAAAAAAAAAAAATCCAAAGAAACAAAAAACCCTCACAATACACACAACAATCAAAATATTTTAAAAAGTGCATCAAAAAAATCCAACAACACATAGATACATATTATCCCTTCTAGTTGAATACTCATTAATATATTACCACAATCCCACCCAAAAATTTTGAACTACTAAATCTATTTCCCAACTGTTGGCCTGTCTTCTATATGTTATGTTAGTGTTGAAATAATTAGTAGGAAGAACAATAACAGTAAAACAAAACAAAATTAAACATCTATATCTTTGATCAAGGCAAGGACCAGTCAAAGCATGGAACAACTCAAAGGAATAGTGGAAGATCGGAGGATGTGGAAAGACCTGGTCCATAAAATTGCCAAGAGTCAAACATGAATGAATGGATAACATCCTCCTCCTCCTCCTCCTCCATCATCATCATCATGGCTTCCTCCAGCAAAAGTCAACACTGACTATATGAACACTGTCTCTTACGTGCTATATGCGGTCTTCGCATTCATCAAATTGCAGTCAATATTTCAAAAATCCAAGCTTTTCAAGTCAGGCTTAAGCCAGAGATTGACAACTCTCATGTTCTGCGTGAGTTTATGTTTTGAGTGGAAACTAAAACTCATAACCCTCCGGAGGGCATCTGCACATCTACCTGTTCTGACCTAGGCTTCCTTAGAAAGTATACAACACAATCTTAGTCCCAGCAAACCTCTTTAATTCATACAGCTGTGAATTATTGTCTTTCCCATTCCAAAAGTTTTCTCAAACAGTGTTTACAAACACCCAACTTATCTCCCTTGGAAGGCTGCCAGAGAACTAATTGCCAAACACAGGGCAAAGCCAAACTTAGCACAGAGTCAAACGGAGCTTTTCCAGAGCTGTTACTGACCAGATGAACTAATTGCTTCCTGCAAAAGCTCACATCCCATTGGCTTCTCTTTTATGTCTCATGGGAGGGGCCAATCACCTCCAAGCCTTACTCCGAAGTCGACCCTCTTTTCTTAATTGTTCCTGTCTTCTGGCAGCTCTGCGCATGTGCACACTGGGAACAGGCTCACACTGTTCTTCTGCCTCGCTGATGTCAGACTCCGGAGACTCCGCAAGCAGCAAAGAACTACCAAATGGCCTTGGCTCCCTCTCTGCCTCCAACTCAGAGCCCTCATCCGAGCCTTCCCCAGACTCCAGGACTGGCCCATGTTCCTCCCCAACCTCCTCACTGTCTGAATCTGCTGCCAGCTCTGCTGGCCACTGGCGGGCCACAAAACTACCACGGCCAGTGTGAATTGGTTTGGAAACACACACTGCAGAAGGTTTGTCTAGTTTCCCTGCTTCCAAAGGAACCTCATTTTCTGCCTTCTTTCCTTGGTTCCACTTTTTAATCCTTGTGTTGTACTTAGCGCAAGCAACCTAGGACCTCATTTATTGTACACTGCCGTATATTTTGCGGTCCTTTCAACCGAGAATTATACTTGGGGTGCAAAGCAAATGGCAGTCAGTTGCAAAATGGGAGCCCATCATGCCAAGCATTTTGACGGCAACGAGGTACAAAAGTTCATCCCTAGTGTTGCAAACAATCTCTCCCTGATGGACGTGAAACGAGTTAAAGGGTCTTAGCTGAAGCCTGCTTGAAATGGAGGCCATGCTGTCCATCAGTCCAGCCATTGCTTCCCTACATAAAGAAATGACAAATCTCATCGTGGAACTTAGCCGCAAACGTCATTGTTATGCCAGCTTGGAAACGGTGAACCAAGCAGGCCCGGAGATGGATTCTCCCCCCCCTCTAATTGGTGTCTCTGGGTCAATTCCAAAGAATCTCAGAAATTGGGTTGGAAATGATGGGGAGGTTCTCCCTTCCACCTCCCTTTTCAGGGGAAATAAGAAAGGCATTGATCCCACTAGTGAATCGAATGCCTTTTTGACAATGGTAAACGAAGGAAAAAGAAGCTGGATTCCAACAGCAGGAACAGTCGGTCTGTTTGTTCGTTCATGTTTCACATCTTGATTAAACCCTCGAAATATAAAACAGTACATAAAACAATTAAGAGGTCAAAGTTAAAACTGAAGTTAAAAATGATAGCAGTTTTTTAAAGAAAGCAAGAATGATTAGCCAAGGTGGGTTGAGGACATATTTGCAGATCGCTCACATTTTGGAAACGAACTGGACACAACTCCTTCCCTGCTATATGATTGCTATAGGGGGCATTGCATGCCAACAACAATTAGACAGAGGAACAGTTTTTTCCTGAATACCTAATTCTAGCCTTTGACAAAATACGGTGACTATGACATTCTGTCTAATGTGTATATGAATGAAGCTATAGAGTGTGGCTGTGGTATTATTTATTCTTTTATTATCTCTTATTTCCCCCTGCTATTGGTTACACACTTGTAGTAGTAGTAGTAGTAGTAGTAGTAGTAGCAGTATTAGTATTTTCTCAGTTGTTTTGCAAGTACACTGAGTGCTTCTGAACCGGGGATTAATTTCTTGTGTGGTTAACCACAGTTGGCCAAATAAAATCTTCTCTTCTCTTCTCTTGTCTTCTCTTCTCTTCTCTTCTCTTCTCTTCCCTTCCCTTCCCTTCCCTTCCCTTCCCTTCCCTTCCCTTCCCTTCCCTTCCATTCCATTCCATTCCATTCCATTCTCTCTTTCTTCTCTTCTCTTCTCTTCTCTTCTCTTCTCTTCTCTTCTCTTCTCTTCTCTTCTCTTCTCTTCTCTTCTCTTCTCTTCTCTTCTCTTCCCTTCCCTTCCCCTCCCCTCCCCTCCCCTCCCCTCCCTTCCCTTCCCTTCCCTTCATCTATTCTGTTCTGTTCTGTTCCGTTCCATTCCAATTCACTCCAGTCCTCTCCAGTCCACTCCATTTTTCAAGGATCTCCCCAGACTGCTTGCCTTCTCCTGGAAACCAGTAAATATGTTTTACAGTCCAGGCATATTTCCCTTGCAGCTGTGCAAGTTTGTTGTTGTTAGCTGTGAAGTTGTGTCCAACCCAGCACGACCCCATGGACAATGTTCCTCCAGGCTTTCCTATCCTCTACCATCCCCCGGAGTCCATTTGTATACACACACACACACACACACACTTCTCTTCTCTTCTCTTCTCTTCTCTTCTCTTCTCTTCTCTTCTCTTCTCTTCTCTTCTCATCTCATCTCATCTCATCTCATCTCATCTCATCTCATCTCATCTGTATGGTATGCTATGCTACACTAAGCTACGCTACTCCATTCCACTCCATAGAACATAGAATAACAGTGTTGGAAGGGACCTTGGAGGTCTTCTAGTCCAACCCCCTGCTTGAGCAGGAGATGCCATACCTTTTCAGACAAGGGGCTGTCCGGTCTCTTCTTAAAATTTCTTCTTCATTCCATTCCATTCCATTCTGTTCCATTCTATCTCTGCTAACAGATGGTTGACAGAGGCAAAGGCAAGTGTCTCATGGCACTTGACCAATTGAACATGTTTAAGTGAAGCTACAGGTTGCTTTCCCATTTCTTATAAAGGCTGATGGTGTTCATTATAATGAGGTGGAAGAGAGAGGGAGGGAGGGATACTTAGCCCGGGGAGATAGAATTTGATCTGCCTTGATATTTTTAATCCAAACCCAGTTCAATTTCCCCAGCTGATTCATTATGCAAAAGAACATAACACCTACTCTTTGGTATTTTCACTTATCATAAATTCTTCCCTTCCCCCCCCCCCTCCAAATTCCAGCTCAAATGGCAGATATTAGGGGAAAATCTGCACAAAGGGCCATGTGAAAATAGCATCGCCAAATATATTTCCTTAGAGAAGTGCTTGTCAGATAGATCTATTATGGAAAACCATGCAGAAAAAACATGCACGTTGAAGCAAAGGGCCCAACTGTAAATCTCAGTTTGAAATTAAAACTTTAAGGTGGTTGAAATTAAGAGTTGGTTTGGATATGTAGGCTAAGTCCACAAGTCGAAAATTGACTCGGGGAATTCACAAAACAAACAGAAGGATGGACTTAAGAAGACTTATTAAGGCACAAGAAGCAATTATTCCGTTTTGTTCAATGGTGGTAAGATCCACCTCAAGTGCTGTTCCCAACTATGGGCATCATACATGAATTTAGCAGAATTGGAACAAGAATGATCAAGAGAGTAGTAACTAACTTTTAAAAATAGAGATTAAAGAATAGCGATAGTACTTACGTACTGCTTCACAGCCCTCTCTAAGTGGTTTACAGAGTCAGCCTCTTGTCCCCAACAATCTGGGTCCTCATTTTACCCACCTCAGAAGGATGGAAGACTGAGACAATCTTCAGCTAGTCAGCATCGAACTCCTGACTGTGGGCAGAGTCAGCCTGCAATACTGCATTCTAACCATGGAAGGAAGGAAGGAAGGAAGGAAGGAAGGAAGGAAGGAAGGAAGGAAGGAAGGAAGGAAGGAAGGGCCATCGCACTTAGACTTATATACCTCTTCACAGTGCTTTTACAGCCCTCTCTAAGAAGTTTACAGAATCAGGATTTTGGCCCCAACAATCTGGGTCCTCATTTTACTGACCTCGGAAGGATGGAAGGCTGAGTCAACATTGAGCCGAACAGGATCGAACTTCTGGCAGTCAGAAGAATTAGCCTGCAATACTGCATTCTAACCACTGTGCCACCATGCCTCTAAAGAAGGATGAATAACAGAAGAGTAGAAAGATTTTTTTAATGAGATATGGATGTCCCAAAAGTGTTTTTCAAAAGACAATTGGACTTTAATGGGGAGGAGATTCTTTCTTTCTTTCTTTCTTTCTTTCTTTCTTTCTTTCTTTCTTTCTTTCTTTCTTTCTTTCTTTCTTTCTATGAGAATTGATTGAGGATTGAGAACCTCCATAGACATGCAATATGGAGAACCTACAAAGAATTAAATGAAAAGACAGAAACTTAAAAAACTGCCAGGAAAAGACTCAGGGATCCATCAAATCTGTCCTTTGTGTGTTTTCTTTCTTTGTGTTTCTTTTTAATTTATTAATCATTTTTAATTATTAATTTTTTTATTGGGCTTGTTGCCCAGTCAGCCAGATGTTCAGATAGGATATGGCATTTTTGTCCGCCTATTAAGTCCTTCTCAAAGACCTGGGATACGCAGGTGTGGATGTTTGATGGTATTAGAGGTATTGTCACAGGATGTAAGCAGTTCCAAGTAAAGCTGCCTTAGTGAAGAGAAGAGAAGAGAAGAGAAGAGAAGAGAAGAGAAGAGAAGAGAAGAGAAGAGAAGAGAAGAGAAGAGAAAACAATAGAGTAGAGTAGAGTAGGGTAGGGTAGGGTAAGGTAGGGTAGGGCAGGGCAGGGGAGAAGAGAAGAGAAGGGAAGGGAAGGGAAGGGAAGGGAAGGGAAGGGAAGGGAAGGGAAGGGAAGGGAAGGGAAGGGAAGGGAAGGGAAGGGAAGGGAATAAAAACAATAGAGTAGAGTAGAGTAGAGTAGAGTAGAGTAGAGTAGAGTAGGGTAGGGTAGGGTAGGGTAGGGTAGGGTAGGGTAGGGTAGGGCAGGGGAGAAGGGAAGGGAAGGGAAGGGAAGGGAAGGGAAGAGAAGAGAAGAGAAGAGAAGAGAAGAGAAGAGAAGAGAAGAGAAGGGAAGGGAAGGGAAGGGAAGGGAAGGGAAGGGAAGGGAAGGGAAGGGAAGGGAAGGGAAGGGAAGGGAAGGGAAGGGAAGAGAAGAGAAGAGAAGAGAAGAGAAGAGAAGAGAAGAGAAGAGAAGAGAAGAGAAGAGAAGAGAAGAGAAGAAAAAAACAAGAGTAGAGTAGAGTAGAGCAGAGCAGAGCAGAGCAGAACAGAGCAGAACAGAGCAGAACAGAGCAGAGCAGAACAGAACAGAACAGAACAGAACAGAACAGAACAGAATAGAAAGCTGGAAGGGACCTTGGAGGTCTTCTAGTCCAGCCCCCTGCTCAAGCAGGAGAACCTATACTATTTCAGATAAGTGACTATCTACTATGTAGTCTCTTCCTAAAAACCTCCAGTGATTTTGCAATTGACCGTTGGTAAATTTGTCAATGCCAATGATGCTGAAGTGCTGCTCCAGTTTTTGGGGGTTGGCACCCAAGGTGCCGATTACTATTGGTGCTACTTTTGATTTCTTTGATTTCTTTTTAGTTTAGTTTAGTGTTTTGTTTTTTTGGTCAGAGGATAGACACGTGTTTATCCCAAGCATGTTTAAACTCGGATTCTGACCGGGGTTGATCGAATGTCCATTTCTGACGTGCTTTAGAAAGGAGCAAAGAAGACGAGCAAGGAATTAAAATGCAAGTCACACGAGGAAAAGGCCTGAAATACATGAATGCATTCCATCTTCTCGATTTGGATATTTTCAGCTTGGTTCTTTCCTCCCAAGAATGCTTCAGCTCAACCAAGAACCATTAAACTCCTTTTCTTGGTGCTCAACGCCTCGCCCCCTTATTACCTTCAATTAATGTCATTAGCAATTCGGAAAGATTGGCAAACGGAGACAGTAGAACGCTGTTAATGTTGCGAAGCTTAATGGGAATGTCCTCGTGCGGCAGTGTTTTCTGGGATGTGTCATCTCCGTTCACACTTAGATGAAGGAGTCTGCGGATTGGATTTCACCCGGGTGATTCCAGCTGCACATCTGCCGTGCCCAAAACGAACTCAGGTTGATGGGAATTGGTTTCCCAGGGTTTCAGAATAGCGCTTCGTTAGTTTAGGGTTTTTAAATGCTCCCCTTCGATCACTGCATCACACGTTCTAAAAGTGAAGACAGAAAAGTTTTCTTCCTAACCGGTTTTACTATTTATTGTATTCACACAACATATGTTACTGAATTAACTGTTTTTGGGCACAGCAACACTTCTGCATCATTGCCAAGAAGAACCAGGTTCTACCTACGTAAACCAAGATATTATGCAGCCCTAGTTCAGTGAAATCACAATTCACTAGTTTCTAGCCTTTTTTTCTTCTGGCAGCCAGCAGACCCTTTGCTGCCCATTGGGAGACTAAGATAGATCTATTTCGGCCTTATAAGGCCTCATCAGTTAGCCACACCCTCATCTCATGTACTGGGGAGAAATTTCCTGACAGTGAGAGCAATTAATCAGTGGAACGACTTGCCTCCAGAAGTTGTGAATGCTCCAACACTGGAGGCTTTTAAGAAGAGATTGGATAACCCTTTGTCAGAAATGGTGTAGGGTCTCCTGCTTGAGGAGGGGGGTTGGACTAGAAGACCTCCAAGGTCCCTTCCAACTATGTTAGTCCGTTATTCCTGGGGCTACCCTGGGGCTGCCCTCGAAGACCACTCGGAGGCTTCAGCTGGTGCAGAATGCGGCCGCGCAGGTTGTGACGGGAGGGTCCCGATACTCCCATGTTACACCTCTCCTGCACGACTGTGCATTGGTTACCGGTTGCCCTCCGGGTGAGATTCAAGGTACTGGTGATGACCTATAAAGCCCTACATGGCTTAGGCCCAGGATCCTTGTCGGACCATCTGCAGCCAACAACGGCTTCCCATCGCCCAGTGCGTTCTCACAGGGAGGGCCTTTTCCGGGTGCTGGCGGCTAGACAATGTCGGCTGGCGGCCCCCAGGGGTAGGGCTTTCTCTGTGGGCACTCCCACCCTTTAGAATCAACTCCCCCTGGGGCTCCGGTTGGCTCCTGACCTTCGCACCTTCCACCGCGAATTAAAAACATGGCTGTTCACATCGCCCAGCCTGGACTGAGGGGTTTTTTGATTATTTTAATGGGTTTTAATATATGTTTAAACCAGGGGTGGGTTCTAAATTTTTTTACTACAAGTTCTGTGGGCGTGGCTTATTTTGTGGGTGTGGCTTGGAGGTCATGTGACTAGGTGGACGTGGCTAGATGGTCAGAGTCATTTCTGGAAGGTCCTCGCACTTACGACCGGACTCATTTGTTTGCTTTTAACACTGATCAGCTGTAGGGCGGCCCTTTGAAGCCCCGCGGCAAGAGTTTAAACAGTTTTTTCCCTCTAGTCATCAGCTGGGACTCAGGAGGCAGCAATAGATTGGGGGTGGGAACAAATAAAAGGTAAGAATAATGTGGCTGGGGGGGAGTGGGAGGTCGGGGGGGGAGAACCAGTTTGGTGACATCATATCATCACCGCTACCGGCTCGGCCGAACCAGACCGAACCAGGAGGAACCCACCACTGGTTTAAACTATATATTTATACATTTATGCATTTTATGTATGTATACTTATGTATTTTATGTCTTTTATTACCTTTGTTTTTACTTGTTGTGAGACGCTCTGAGTCCTATGGAGATAGGGCGGCATACAAATTATATATTAAATAAATAAAATAAATATTCCGAATGGTACCATTTCAGAAGGCAGACGAATGCAGTCATTCCTTGACTTATGACCTCAGCCGGGATCAGAAATCAAAACCTTCTGCCCAAGTTTGGATTAGATACTGCTCTTGTGTCACCCCTAGTCCTTCTTTTCTTTAGACATACCCAATTCCTGCATCCTTTCTTTTAGCCTCCAGTCCCCGAATCACGTCCGTTGCTATTCTCTGCACTCTTTCTGGAATCTCAACGTTGTTTTTCCATCACCAAGTGGCTGCTTGCTTTTTTGTGGTGTTGTGTGTGTTTGTGTGTGTGTATTTAAAAGACCAGGACTTCATTTTGCAACCTTACATTATATGATCCCATAACATATTTACTTGGAAAACAACCAAGCTATGCTCGCATATTGGTCAAAAATACATACACGTAGGATTGCAGATTTCATTTTCGTAGGATGTTTTTATTTCCCCCTTAAAACTGTGTGAGTCATTGGCCTTTTGCTGTATCCAAGGGAAATTCAATTTGTTCATCACAAGCTTTCAGCTACAATTCTTCCCCTTACCGATTTTGCATCTATTTATTGACCTTGGGATTATTTTACATTAATTCACCGAATAGCCTTGTCCTTTGTTACCTTGGCATTTTACTCAATTACTAACCCGGTAAAGACATGCTAACTATTTTAGAGATCCCACCACCCTCCTTTTCATAGATTTCCTAGCAATCGTTTCATTATATCATTAAAACTACTTTCGTTGGTGTTATCTGCTCACGGTGGCCAGAGACCCTTTATCAAATTTCAGTCATTGTATCTCTGAAAGATGCTATTGTAAAATATGGAGAGAAAAAAAATTAAAAACTCTGATGCCTAATTTATGAGAGGAACCTGTCTGACAATCGAATGACCTTCTCTTTCTGTCTGGTTATTAAACTGTTTGTGATCTAATAAAATGCTGGTTATACACTCCTTTTCATTGTGGATTTAATTTCCTACCTGACATTTAGATTGAAAAAGAGTATGGACTGGGAGCAAAGATTTGCCATCAGCAGATCTGCAAGGATCCCTGCCCCTATCTCTGGACTGACAGGTGTTTGTTTGACGTGTAGCGGCTCCTGAGTGAATGCTTTTGTAATGTATATTATCTCTATTAAAAACAGAAACAGAAAAAGTCACCAGAGAACATCACATGGACAACAGAGCCTGGATAGCTCAACAGACAGAAGCACTGTAATTTAAGACCAGCTGTCTGCAATTAAAGTAAGATCGAATCTCGCCAGGCTCAAGGTTGACTCAGCCTTCCATCCTTTCTAAGGTAGGTAAATTGAGGACCCAGCTTGTGGGGGCAATAAGCTGACTTTGTATAAATATATAAAAGTATGAAGGCTATTGCTTAACGCACTGTAAGCTGCCCTGAGTCTCCGGAGAAGGGCGGCATATAAATCATTTTTTTTTAAAAAAACTCTTCAATTGTCAAATCTGTCAATAACCAAGAATACAAAATAACAGAGTTGGAAGGGACATTGGAGGTCTTCTAGTCCAACCCCTTGCTCAAGCAGGAGATCCTATGCCATTTCAGACATAATCTGAATGATTTCAGAATGATTATCCAGTCTCTTCTTGAAAACTTGGTGAAGCATTCACAACTTCTGGAGGCAAGTTGTTCCATCGATTCATTGTTCTAGTTGTCAGTAAATTTCTCCTTAGTTCTAGGTTCTTGATTAGTTTCCGTCTATTGCTTCTCATGTCCTGCCCTCAGGTGCTTTGGAGAATAGCTTCTCTTCTCTGTGACAGCCCCTCAAATATTGGAAGACTGCTATCATGTCGACCAAAAAGCAGAGACAGGATATGAGAGTAATAATCATAAAGAAAAGACAGTAATGATAGATAGATAGATAGATAGATAGATAGATAGATAGATAGATAGATAGATGGATGGATGGATGGATGGATGGATGGATGGATGGATGGATGGATGGATGGACGGACGGACGGACGGATGGATAGCTAGATAAATAGATAGATAGATAGATAGATAGATAGATAGATAGATAGATAGATAGACAGACATAAATAGATAGATATAGATATATAAATGACAGACAGAGACAGACAGACATAGGTGAGAGAGAAAGAGAAAGATCAGATAGATAGATAGATAGATAGATAGATAGATAGATAGATAGATAGACAGATAGACAGATAGACAGATAGACAGATAGACAGATAGATGACAGACAGATGAGAGAGATGAGATAGATAGTTGACAGACAGACATAGATGAGAGAGAGATGAGATAGATAGATAGATAGATAGATAGATAGATAGATAGATAGATAGATAGACAGACAGATAGACAGATAGACAGATAGATAGACAGATAGATAGATAGATGACAGACAGATGAGAGAGATGAGATAGATAGTTGACAGACAGACATAGATGAGAGAGAGATGAGATAGATAGATAGATAGATAGATAGATAGACAGATAGACAGATAGACAGATAGACAGATAGACAGATAGACAGATAGACAGATAGATGACAGACAGATGAGAGAGATGAGATAGATAGTTGACAGACAGACATAGATGAGAGAGAGATGAGATAGATAGATAGATAGATAGATAGATAGATAGATAGATAGATAGATAGACAGACAGATAGACAGATAGACAGATAGATAGACAGATAGACAGATAG
The DNA here is from genome assembly GCF_059756535.1 of Pantherophis guttatus. Taxonomy (NCBI): domain Eukaryota; kingdom Metazoa; phylum Chordata; class Lepidosauria; order Squamata; family Colubridae; genus Pantherophis; species Pantherophis guttatus. Next base: position 210,859,325 of record NC_142065.1, on the reverse strand, counting down.
ATGACAGACAGATGAGAGAGATGAGATAGATAGTTGACAGACAGACATAGATGAGAGAGAGATGAGATAGATAGATAGATAGATAGATAGATAGATAGATAGATAGATAGATAGATAGATGACAGACAGACATAGATGAGAGAGAGATGAGATAGATAGATAGATAGATAGATAGATAGATAGATAGATAGATAGATAGATAGATAGATAGATAGATAGATAGATGACAGACAGACATAGATGAGAGAGAGATGAGATAGATAGATAGATAGATAGATAGATAGATAGATAGATAGATAGATAGATAGATAGATAGATGACAGACAGACATAGATGAGAGAGAGATGAGATAGATAGATAGATAGATAGATAGATAGATAGATAGATAGATAGATAGATAGATAGATAGATGACAGACAGACATAGATGAGAGAGAGATGAGATAGATAGATAGATAGATAGATAGATAGATAGATAGATAGATAGATAGATAGATAGATAGATAGATAGATAGATGACAGACAGACATAGATGAGAGAGAGATGAGATAGATAGATGATAGAGATAGATATATAGATAGATGATAGATAGATAGAGAGAGAGAGACAGAGACAGAGACAGAGGCAGAGACAGATATGGGCCATCCTGGTGATAAACTAAGAGTTAGCTGCAATATATATTTATGTAGGTAAAGGTTTCCCTGTCCAGTCGTGTCTGAATTTAGGGTGCAGTTCTCATCTCCATTTCTTGACCGAGAGACCTAACATTGTCTGAAGAGGCTTCGGTGGTCATGTAGCCAGCATGGCTATATGCCAAAGGCACACAGAATGCTGTTTTCTTCCCACCAAAGGGGTACCTATTTATCTACTCACATTTGCGTGCTTTTGAACTGCCAGGTGGGCAGGAGCTGGAGCGAGGAACGGGAGCTCACCCCGTCACACAGCATTGGGTCTCGAACCTAGGCTGTCAGCTTTCCAGCTGACAAGCTCAACCTCTTCAACCAGTGTGTATATATATATCTCCATGACTCAACCTCATCCTCGTGGTTGCTAACAGAGCGGGAGCCAAAGGTTGATGTGTGAGAGAAGGCGAAACCTGCAGCCAGGAAGATAAGAACAGAGAAAAGAAATTGCATGGATGAATTTCCGAAAGGCTGTTGTATCTTTTCCATTTTGCTCTTCAGCACTGCTGTTAATCTCAAACAAACAGAAGGAGGGACGATGTCCAGTCTATGGGAAATGTGCGGTCTTGTGACTTCACAGGTGCCAAGATCTTGGGCGTATGGCAACTGCTTCAGCAAGACAAGCTAGGCAACATTGATTGCAACTTCAAAGAAACTGAATCCTTCCAGTGAAGCGAGGACATTTTGCCAAGTTGTGTTTTGGTGTTGTGTTTGCCATTAGCTCAGAGGCCTTGGGCCAAACTCTGCTCAGATCAGGCTGGGTCTGAGTGAAGACTTCACTGTGTAGTATTCAGGGAGGCCCAGGAAAGTGTGTAGCTGGTATGATAAGACTTGTCTTTTTCTCTGACCCATAGACTAGCGGGGAAGAATAACCCTGCCAATTTAATTTATTTAATTTATTTATTTATTCAATTTATATACCGCCCTTCTCCTAGTGGACTCAGGGCGGTGCACAGCCAGAACTAAAATACATAACAATACAAAATTTAAAATTAATTAAAAGAATTATATACTTTGGCCCGAATTAAAACAATATGAATTAAAACCCATTAACAGATTAAAACTAAACAATTAATAACAATTAAAAACTAAAAAATTTATTTGTGTCTCCTGCCTTATTTTATTTTTTTTCAGTTGTTCCATTTAGCCATCTAGTACCAGTTTTACTTTAAAAAAAAAAAAAGAAATTACAATTTCTTTGAGACCTTTTGTAGCACTTATACCAGAGGTGGGTTGCCCCTGGTTCGGACCGGTTCTATAGAACCGGTAGTAAAACTGGTGGGAGGCTCCGCCCACTGACCCTGATGTCATGAGAAGCAATCTGCGCATGCACAGAAGCAAGGCGTGTGCGTGAGCAAACCGAGCGCGTGCGCGCGATCCCATTGCGAACCAGTAGTAAAGGTAAGTAGAACCCACCCCTGACTTATACACTTGTGTTGTGGCTCCGTTACCTGAGCCTGTGTCATCGGCAGGAGAGGACTCCGAGAGTGAAGGAGAGGAGTTGGCAAGGCCTCCCTCTCCAGGACCCTCCTCTCTGGCAATGCCTTCGGTGTCCGCTGAAGGGCAAGAGATAGGGCCGGGGCCAAGCATGTCCATGCAGCCACAGATGGACAGTGATGAGGGTAATGAGTCTTGGCTGGATCCACGCCAGCGTCGCAGAGATAAGCGTGCGCAACAGAAGAAAAGGCGTGCCCGAGATTAGGCTGAGTCACTGGACCACACCCCACAGGATACAAAAGGGAGCGTGGTGGCCAGTCAAAGCTTGTGACGAACAAAGCTGAAAGCTTCCACGCCATTCTGCATTGCCGGACTTTTGCTATAGACTTTGCTGGAGTATCTCTGGACTTGATTAACTCCATAATTATTGAGCTGTTTCTTTTGATGTACCAGGAGTGGGGAGAAGTTATCTCTCCTCTTCGTAAATAATAAACTCTTGGCAGGCAGCCACTAGGTTGTTGCCAAGTTCCATTATCTTAAGGAAAAGGATTTTGCCGGCTGGTTTGGTCTTTAACTCTTGAACATCTGTTGGTGTGTGTGCATGTGGTTGGGGACAGAACAACTTGTTTGTTTGTTGTTTAACAAATTTATAAAGCTGACAAACTCACATGTAGGTGATTCCGGGCAGCTTACAACATTTAAAAAATGGTCTCCAGGCCTTCTGACAAAATCACATTTTTAGGGCCGGTCAGAAAAGCAGAAGGGTAGAGCCAACCATACCTCAGGAGGAATGAGATTCCATAGAGAAGGGGCCACCACTGAAAAGGCCTTGTATTGGTGGCTCAGTGGCTAAGACGCTGAGCTTGTCGATCAGAAAGGTCAGCAGTTCGGCGGTTTGAATCCCTAGTATAGGTCTCCTGCGTGAGCAAGGGGTTGGACTAGATGACCTCCAAGCTCCCTTCCAACTCTGTTACACCTGGACAATCCCTAATCAATGGGACTGGCAACATGCCTTCTCTTTCCATCCTGGTGGGCTGGGTAGATGTAATAGGGTTGTTTTAGTATGCAATTATCTCCAATATTTAAATTTTCACATCTACTGTCGAGCCCTGGCCGGGACTCGACACATTTGGGGGAAGGAGAGTGGGACACACGGAGGCAACAGCTACCTGTAAAGAAGCTGGGACAGTAGTGGGAGGCCAATTCAGTCGGCGAGTGGATGGCAGACATCAAAAGGCTGTCAGCAAAGCAGCAGGAGGCCAAGGACAACTGTGGGAAGGTTCCCGGCTCCCGGTATTATCTGGCAACTTGTGATGACATCCCAAAGCGCCGAAGAGAAAGGTTTTTTTATTAAGAAAAACTAAAGGAGAAGGCAGGACAAGGTGGGATAATAATAAATATCATCTAATAAACATTTTAGTAATAATTCTACAATTTGTTCTATTGGACTTTAGCTGTCCCTATTCCTAAACCTTGGCTAAGGAATGCCCCAGGAGTTCTCTGATACACATTTTATTTGCTGCAGGCCATCTCTATTCCTAACTTTTAGCTGAGACCTGCAAGTTGCCTAACTCTTTGTTAATTTTATCAGCTTTCTAACTACCCAGAATTGTTACAAGCTTTACACGTGCATATTTCCTGTGGATAAGCATTCTTTGTTCTTGCCAGACAGACTCCACAAAGACAGGCTTCCTGATTTACTTTAAAGTGTCTTGCTCTTTATTTTAGCAGACATCCCATCAACCTTATACCATCCTCAACATATGGTTGTCTAATCTTTTCTTGAAAATCTTTAGTGATGGAGCACCACAACTCCAAGAGACAAGCTATTCCATCGATTAATCGTTGTCACCAGTGGTGGGTTTCAAATTTTTTTTTACTACCGGTTCTGTGGGTGTGGCTTGGTGGGCGTGGCATAGCTTGGTGCGTGTAGCATGGTGGGCGTGGCAGAGGAAGTTTACTGCAAAATCCCCATTTCCTCCTGATCAGCTGGGACTTGGGAGGCAGAGAATAGATGGGGGCAGGGGCAGCCAGAGGTGGTATTTGCCGGTTCTCCGAACTACTCAAAATTTCCACTACCGGTTCTCCAGAACCAGTCCGAACCGGCTGAATACCGACTCTGCCCTGACCCTTATGTGATGTCTTCTGTATGTAGATGTCTTCTGCCTACGTGCCATCCAGACATTTCTAACACCCTTTGAAACTGATGTAGGGAAAAAAATAACATTTATAAGCTTACCCTAGGAAGCTTGGAAATCTCCAGAGCCAGGGCTGTAATAAGAGATGAGTTGACAAGTATGGATTAATTTTTTTCATTACAGCTGCTTTCTCTGTGAAGCCGAATTGGGCTCCGTTCCAGACAGAAGAGAAGGTACTTGCAAAGGGCACGCTCAGAAAAGCGAGCAACTACAGGCGGTTTGGTAAAAGGGGGCGACATTTTGAACTGAATTGCGAGTGTTTATGATAACAAAAGAAGGAACTGACCTTAGATTAATGATAGAAGGACCGGCCTTAGTTAACTGAGGAAAAATCCTTGCTTCTGTTTGCAAATAAATATGTGGCTGTCTCTGACTGCTATCAGGTGCTCAAGCAAGATTGTAAACAGGCATTTGGTCACCTAACAGATTAACAGAGTCAGAAGGGACCTTGTAGGTCATCTAGTCCAACCCCTCGCCCAAGCAGGAGACCCTACCCCATTTCTGACAGATGGCTGTCCAGTCTCTTCTTGAAAGCCTCCAGTGATGGAGCTCCCACAGCCTCTGAAGGCAACTTCTGTTCCATGGGTTGATTGCTCTCACTGTCAGGAAATTTCTCCTTATTTCCAGGTTGAATCTCTCCTTGGTCAGTTTCCATCCATTATTCCTTCTCTGCAGTGGTGGGTTTCAAAAATTTTTACTACCGGTTCTCTGGGTGTGGCTTGGTGGGGCGTGGCTTGGCTTGGTGGGCATGGCATGGCTTGGTGGGCGTGGCAAGGGAAGGATACTGTAAAATCTCCATTCCCACCCCACTCCAGGGGAAGGATATTGCAAAATCCCCATTTCCTCCCGATCAACTGGGACTTGGGAGGCAGAGAATAGATGGTGGCGAGGCCAGTCAGAATTTTTACTACCGCTTCTCCGAACTACTCAAAATTTCTGCTACTGGTTCTCCAGAACTGGTCAGAACCTGCTGAAACCCACCTCTGCTTCTCTGGTCTTCAGGTGCTTTGGAAATTAGCTTTTTACTACCTCTACCTGGGGGCCAAGAGTTTAAACACCAAAGGTCCTTGAAGACTTTATGCCACATCGACAATGGACATTGATTGAATCAGAGTCAGAGCTGGAAGGGACCTTGGAGGTCTTCTAGTCCAGCCCCTTTCTCAAGTGGGAGATCCTATACCATTTGAGACAAGTGGGTGTCCAGTCTCTTCTTAAAAACCTCCAGTGATGAAGCACCCACAACTTCTGGAGGGAAGCTGGTTAATTGTCTTCACTGTTAAGATGTTTCTCCTTAATTCCAGGTTACTTCTCTCCTTGGTGTTAGTTGATTGTAAGGGCTCTCAAACTTTCAAGATCTATTCCATCAGAGATGTATATATTACAGCTCTCAGATCTGGGCCAATAAACCAGATCAGCATTTAATGGAAGCAAAGAACAACACAAAACTCTAATTATGCTGCTCTCTGGAGCTTCCCAGATGTGGCAATACATCCTTATGTGAAGAGAGAAGGGAATCTCATATCTGCCTGAACAGGCCATATGGATGGGCTATTTGGCAATTGAGAAATATAAATTGCCCGTGTAATATGGGGAGTCACCAGCCAGAAAGCTGCTCGGTAGCTCGGAGGAAACTTCTGTCGAGCTGTACAAGTCCTGCGGAGAAACATCTGGTTCTCATTCTGCCACAAAGCGCCTAATTTAGTTCCATTTGTAGATATTGTCCTTACAGAGGGATTAATTAAGAGATGTTGTGGCACTGATGGATACACAAAACTGCCGAGCTGTGCGAGCCAAAGCAAAGAGAGAGCCAATTAAGAAAGCTCTGATGGTGTCTCACTCACTTGGTAGGGGAGGAGGAGGAGGGGGAAGGGGGAAGGGGAGGAGGAGGAGGAGGAAAGAAGGGGGAGGGGGAGGAGGGGAAGAAGGAGGCAAGGGGAGGAGGAGGAGGGAAGGGAGAGGAGCAGGAGGAGGAGGAGGGAAGGGGGAGGAGCAGGAGGAAGGAAGGGGAGGAGCAGGAGGAGCAAGAGGAGGAGGAAAGAAGGGGGAGGGGGAGGAGGGGAAGAAGGAGGGAAGGGGAGGGGGAGGAGGGGGAGGAGGAGGAAGAGGAAGAGAGGGGGAGGGGAGTTGGAGGGGAAGGGGAAGGAGGGAGGAGAAGGAGAAGGAGAGAAGGGGAAGAGGAAGAAGAGGAGGGGAAGAAGGAGGGAGGGGGAGGAGGAGAAGGGGAAGAGGAGGAGGAGAAGGGGGAGGAGGAGGAAAGAAGGGGGAGGGGAAGGAGGAGGAGATGGGGAAGGGGGAGGATAGGAGGAGGAGATGGGGAAGAGGGGGAGGAGGAGGAGGAAGAGGAGGAGGAAAACGACCATATGTCCTTGATGCTCTCTGAGCTTGGTTGTTTTCTTGTAGATGTTTCATGACCCAACTAGGGAACATCATCAGTGCCAGGAGAGAATGGAGTTGGGTCTCTGTTTATATACTAATGGCTTCAGTGGTGGGTTCCGCCCGGTTCCGCCGAGCTGGTAACGATGATGATATGACTTCACCGAACCAGTTCTGCTCACCCCATTACGCGGCATTAGGAATTTGAACCGCTGAACTGCTGACCTTTCCATCGACAAGCTCAGCATCTTAGCCACTGTGTCCCTACTATGAACATCTGAATGAGTATAAGAGCTTTAAAAAAAAAAACCATCATTTCGCATCAATTCGAAGAGAGATGCACAGGAGCTGAAATCCTGCATTTATTTAATAGGCAATTATCCTTTTTGGAATTCAGTGGAATTTACTTCTCAACAGACCAATATAAGATTGTGCTGTGTGTTTCCTAAGGCCGTTTCTCACAAATTACGGATTCTGTCTTCACAGCCTCGCCCAGCCATCGTCAAAATGATGCAACGCCGGTCCTCATTACAGTTGTTTTCGAACAGCGATGATCGGACAACTCTACATCTCGCTAACGTGGAACTGGCCTACTATTAAAATAGATCATTAACTCAATTTGAGATGGAACCTGATGGAACCAGTGACATAAGAAATTATAAAGTAGGTATTGTATGCCTGTGATAAACCTAGCATGCTTCTCGGCCTCTGAGGGGAGAAATAAATGAGGACATTTTTTGAAACATACTTTTAACCCTATCTTGAAATGAATGGATTTGAATACCTTTTTGTTTTTCATCCTGTTGGCTAAAATTCCAGCATGATGGGAGAAATCCACAAATAGAGAATAGTGGATTGGATAGGAAGGAAGGGATCATATTAGATATTAGAGTATATTGCAAAAGCAGAAAGGGATGTCCATAGTGATCGGTGAAGGTTATCCAGGAGCCAAAAACAGAACAATAGAGTTGGGAGGGACCTTGGAGGTGTTCTAGTCCAACCCTCTTCTCAAGAAGGAAACCCTATACTCAGTGGTGGGATTCATCCAGTCCTGGCTGGTTAGGGCGAACCGGTAGTAGAAATTCTGGCTGACCGCACAAATATTGGAATACTGCTATCATGTCACCCCCAATTCTTCTTTTCTTTAGACTAGCCAGACCCAAATCCTGCAACGGTTCTTCATACATTTTAGTCTCCAGGCCTTTAATCATCTTAGTTCGCTCTTCTCTACACTTGTTCTGTCCCCGTCCCACACACGCACCCCTACAGACGGCCCAGAATTAATAAGCCACACAACAAAATCTTTGAAGATAAAGCTGGCAGCAACCCAGAGGCTAGCTGCCAATTCAGACTTTACTCACACAAAACAAAGATTAGACTGCAAGCATTCTGATAAAGCAGGCAAAGTTTCCGCAATACAAGGATTAGTCCAAATGCAGTCCGACAAGGCAGGCAGAAGTCCAATAACACAGAGATCATGGATTATTTCTAGTTTTTGTTCGTCACAAACTGAACCGGCCACCACACCCACATTTATACTCTGTGGGGTGTGGTCCAGTGACTCAGCTAATCTCTGGCACGCCTTCCCCTCTGCTGCGCACACTTCTCCCTGCGCCTCTGCCGAGGGTCCAGCCAGCACTTATCTCCCTCGTCGCTGTCCACCTGTGGCTGCAGGGACGTGCTTGGCTCTGAGCCTATCATTTGGCCTTCGGTGTCCTCCGGAGGCATTGCCAGAGAGGAGGGTCCTGGAGAGGGAGGCCTTGCCAACTCCTCTCCCTCACTCTCAGAGTCTGCATCTGTCGATAGCCCAGGCTCAGGCAACAGAGCCACAACAACACTTTTTCCAAAGTCTCCACATCTTTTTTTTTTCTAGTGGGGTGACCAAAACTGGATGCAGTATTCCTGGTGTGGCCTTGCTAAGGGTTTATAAAGCGGTAATAATATTTCATGTGATTTAGGTGTTAGATTAAAGGCTTGAACTTTTACTCAGGTCTGCTAATTTTTGCACCGTCAATCTCTTTCTTGGTGGGTGACTGCATTTTTCCTGAAATTTCCCACTAGGAGTCTTTTTGCATGGTCCGTTGGGGCAAATTTAATGCGATATGGAGAAGAAGAAGTGAGAGGGCGTCAGACCAAAGCTTGCAAAATTATGAAAGGGTAATAAAGGATGGTACCATCTAAAGAAAAGAGGGGACGGGTAATTAAATCTGAAGTCTAAAACTACTGAAATGCACCCATTGACACAATCTGTTTGGGCAGACAGGTCAAATTTTCTCTTTAGTAAGCACTTGACCTTTAACAACTTCAGCTATTATCTTGAACCTCTTTCCTTAAATGCCACTGAATTTGATGGGCTGTTGGACTTCTCTTGAAGAGACAGTAGACTAAATACGATTCATTTTTTCCCCTAATGCTGCAAAACTCAGATCAATCCTCTGCTATTTTAAATGGATAGAGGGCGAACCCTTTGCATAATATTGCTAAGCCCTGCTTTGAGAACTCTTGATAGGAACCCATAATGTTGGAATTCCTTGTTGGAATCCATTTCTATGCAACAACCAGTTTCCTGTTTCCTGTTACAGTTAATATAGTTGTGCAGTAAAGCACATGGTGACTGTGCTCACCAAGAAGAGCCTATGCTCTAAAGCAACTGAAGGCAGGACAAGAAGCAATGGGTGAAAACTAATCAAGGAGAGATCCAACCTAGAATTAAGGAGAAATTTCCTGGCAGTTAGAACAATTAACCCATGGAACAACTTGCCTCCAGAAGTGGTGCGTGCTCCAACACTGGAGGCTTTTAAGAAGAGACTGGACAACCATTTGTCTGAAATGTTACAGGATTTCCTACTTGAGCAGGGGGGTTGGACTAGAAGACCTCCATAGTCCTTTCCAACTCTATTATTCTGTTCTCTCCGTAAGCAAATCTTCTTTCATCCAGTTTAACAGAAGGCATGGATAAAAATTACAGGATATATTTTCTTTTCTTCATCGCATTCATGCAGCTTCCCATCAGTAAATATCTTGTAAGTGATATTTTTTAGATCAAGGCAAACAAAACAAAACGTTAAAACTATAGATCGCTAATTAGCACAATGAATGCATAAAGCAAATTTTCCTTGAGTAAACCCTGTGACAGGGTTGGAAGAAATATCCTTCTGGTTTCAGTTCCAAGTGGGGAGTGTTGTGGCTCCATCCTCCAAGCCTATCTTATCGGAGGAAGAAGGCTCTGAACATGAAGGAGAGGAGATGGCCAGGCCTCCCTCTCCAGGACCCTCCTCTCCGGCAATGCCTCAGGTGATTCCCGAAGGGGAAGAGATTGGCCAGGAGCCAGGTGTTTCCGAGCCGTCAGATAGTGACGAAGAAACATTGTGGTTGGACCCACGCCAGCGCCGACAGGATAAGCGTGTGCAGCAGAAAAGGAGGCGTGCCAGAGATTAAGCTGAGTCACTGGACCACACCCCACAGGCTATAAAAGGGAGTGTGGTGGCCATTCGGACTCTGTGACAGACAAAGTTAATCTTCTGGCGAGTCACTTTGTACCTTTGGACGCTGTGGATTTTATTACTCTTGGACTATTACAAACTGTGTATATTTTGTTTATGTTTTGTTATCGGAGTAAAGAAGTTCTTGGCAGGCAGTTATGGAGTTGCTGCCAAGTTCCTTATCAGTATTGTTTGGAAGAGTTTATTTAACCCTCGGCTGGCTGTTTGAGTGAATGTGTGAGACGGGGACAGAACAGGGAGAAAGACAGTGGATTCATGGAAGTTGCTTGGAAAGAAGGTTTATTGATGAACAGGATCACATTCCTTGGAGATCTTGGGCAGAAAAGGGCAGAGATGCTGAGAGTGCCTTTTATGCCCTCTGTTGGGCTTTGAATTTGAGCTTATATTCTGATTGGTTGTCAGACTCCCGTGGGGCCATGCAGGAGCAAGTTTGTAGTCTGTCCTGTGTGCTAAATTTGGTTGAGCCTTGCTGGGTGATGCAATCTCCTCAGGTGCCATGTGGCGAGTTCTGTTGCTGGATGGGTAGAGGGCTAATCAGTGGTGGGTTTCAAAATTTTTTACTACTGGTTCTGTGGGTGTGGCTTGGTGGGCGTGGCTTGGTGGATGTAGCAGGGGAAGGATACTGTAAAATCTCCATTCCAACCCCGCTCCAGGGGAAGGTTACTGCAAAATCCCCATTTCCTCCCGATCAGCTGGGACTTGGGAGGCAGAGAATAGATGGGGGCCAGTCAGAATTTTCACTAGCGGTTCTACGAACTACTCAAAATTTCCGCTACCGGTTCTCCAGAACTGGTCAGAACCTGCTGAAACCCACCTCTGGGGCTAATCCTATCTTTGTTGGATCTTGGGTAAGGGCATTTGCCTAGACACAAGAACAGTTTTTTCCCTAATGCCATCACTCTGCTAAACAAATAATTCCCTCAACACTGTCAAACTAGTTACTAAGTCTGCATTACTATTAATCTTCTCATCGTTCCTATCACCCACATCCTACCACTTATGACTGTATGACTGTAACCTTTATATTAACTGTTTCCCTATGACTATCATTAACCTTATGATTCTTGATGAATATATCTTTTCTTTTATCTACACTGAGAATGTATACACCAAGACAAATTCCTCGTGTGTCTAATCACACTTGGCCAATAAAGAATTCTATTCTATTCTATTCTATTCTATTTCTTTATTGGTTTGATTTATATGCCGTCCTTCTCCAGAGACTCAGGGCGGCTTACAATGCGTTAAGCAATAGCCTTCATACTTTTGTATATACCTGCTTAGTAGGGCTTTCCCCCCCCCCCCGCAAGCGGTGTTCTTTTTTATACAAAGTCATCTTATTGCCCCCACAAACCGTGTCCTCATTTTACCTACCTCGGAAGGATGGAAGGCTGAGTCAACCTTGAGCCTGGTGAGATTCGAACTTGCAGTAATTGCAGGCAGCTGGTGTTACTTAACAGTGCTTTAGTCTGCTGTGCCACCAAGGCTCTTAATTCTCTATTCTATTCTATTCTATTCTATTCTATTCTATTCTATTCTATTCTATTCTACTCTATGAATAGACCTAGCTATCTCTTTAGCTCTTAAGTGTGGACATCTGCTGTGAGCTATTGAGGAAGGTGGGGTCTATTAAGAGTGAGTCTGTTTCCTGCCTAAAAAAATTCTTCTTGTCCTGCCTTCTGGTGCTTTGGAGAATAAGCCCATCCCCTCTTCTTTGTGACATCCCTTTAAGTATTGTACTTAATACTTAAGTATTGTGCCTGTAGTACAGTGGACTAAGCACTGTTATTAACAACTGCTGCTTGCAATTACTGCAAGTTCGAATCTCACCAGGCTCAAAGTTGACTCAGCCTTCCATCCTTTCTAAGGTAGGTTAAATGAGGACCCAGTTTGTGGGGGCAATAAGCTGACTTTGTATAAATATACAAAAAGGATGAAGGCTGTTGCTTAATGCATTGTAAGCCGCCCTGAGTCTCCGGAGAAGGGCGGCATATAAATTAAAGCAAAAAAAAAAAAAAAGTATTGGAAGACAGTTAGCACGTCCCCTCTAATCCTTCTCTTCAATAGTCTAGAGACACACCTAGCTCCCTCAACCGTTGATCATATGATTTAGCCTCCGAACTCCTTATCATCTTTGTTGCTCTTCTCTGTACACTAAAGGTTAAGAAAATAGCAGTTATGTTCTGGAGTTCCAGCAAGGGAAAATATTATCCAATTTTAAAACATGTGCACACATCAAATGTCCTCTTTTTCTTCTCAGCCCTTATCATTTGCCACTGGTACAAGAGAGGAGGGGCCAGATAAATCTTCGACAAAGGGAAACAGCAGGAGTTAGAAAATTTGAACTTGGCAAAGACCCAACCGCACTATCCTTGGGTGCGTTGTCATTGCGGGAAACCCTGCGGTGTGTATGTAGACCAGTGGGATTGTGCCGGTTCGGGAGAACCTGTAGTTAAATTGCTCGGTGGCCCCTCCCCTCCCCTCTCCACCCTGCCCCTTCCATGAGTCCCCACACGCCCCATTTTGGCTCCCAGGTAAGTGCAGGGAGGCCTATTAGGCCCAAAACAGGGCACTTCCCCCCACCCCCGTAGCCTGTTTTCTCTCCCAGGAGGCTTTAGGGAGGCCTCCTAGGCCCAAAACGGGGCGTGGGAGTGTGGTACCCCTCCCGCGGCCGATTTTTCCTCCCAGGAGGCTGCAGGGAGGCCTACTAGGCCCAAAATGGTGTGTGGGGGGCCGTGTATCCCCCCCCCGCATCCCATTCTTGCTCCCGGGGGGGTACAGGATGCCGAGTGTTGCCTGTCACACCCTCTGGCCCCGCCCACCATGGCCACGCCCACCCAGCCAGTCATTAGGGCAGAGAACCAGTTGTTAAATTATTCGAATCCCACCACTGATGTAGACACAATCTCTAATTTCCACAGATGCAAAAAAAAAAAAAAAAGAATTTAGCCAATAAAGTATTGGATGACGACTTCCCTCTCATCAGAAAACAGAAAAGCATAATTAAGAGAACAGGAAACATCTGAATTATTTGCTGTAGATGAAAGGGAGAAAATTGGAGCCATGTTGTCGAACTTTGAATATGGGAAAATGATGCCAACTGCTCTTCTGCAGGCAAGGAAATGCAGCTTCTTTCATTATGCATCTCATGCTTTCCACCGTTGAGATAAGCAAGCAGCTAATGTTTTCGTCAAAAAGCAAAAAATGAGCCAAGAATTCAGATGTGACAGTGACTTTGGAAGGAAATTGTTGAATTGTGGAGGAAAGGAATTCTGAAGATCAGGAACAGCACTAGAACCTGGGAGATTGTGAGTTCTAGGTATGAAACAAGCTGGGTGACCCTGGCTAGTCACACCTTCAGCCCAGTGGTGAAATGTAAAATTTGTTACTACCGGTTCTGTGGGCGTGGCTTCGTGGTGGGAGTTAATGTGACTGGGTGGGCGTGGCCAACATTTTTTTTTTTTTTACTTTTAAAACCATTTTTTTCAGTTTCGGCCGAAGAGGCAACTCAGCTGGGATCGTCAGAGGCTTTTAAAAGCATTTTTTCTACAACCTCTTCGGCCGAAGAGAAAATGCTTTTAAAAGCCTCTGACGATCCCAGCTGAGCTGCATGATCATCAGAGGCGCTTTTTTTTAATTTCTAAAAGCATTTTTTCTATAACCTCTTCGGCGGAAAAAATGCTTTTAGAAATTAAAAAAAAAGCCTCTGATGATTGCGCGGCTCAGCTGGGCATGAGGGGGGGGCAGGGATTCTTGCAACTAGTTGTCCGAACCACCTGCCACCACTGCTACCGGATCGGGCGATCCTGTCTGAACTGGGAGCATTTCACCCCTGCTTCAGCCCTAACAGAATAACAGAGTTGGAAGGGACCTTGGAAGTTTTCTAGTCCAACCCTCTGCTCCAACAGGAAACTATACCAGGTGTGTCAAACTGGTGGCCCATGGACCAGATGTGTCACATGCAGGCCACGCCCACCCTACCTGCACAAATGGGAAAAACATTGTGAAACATCACATGATGGCAACATGATGTGGCGAGTTTGACACCTGTGCTCTATACCGTTTCAGACAAACGGTTGACTAATCTCTTCTTAAAAACCTCCAGCATTGGAGCATCCACAACTTCTGAAGGCAAGTCATCCCACTGGCTCTTCGTTCTCACTGTTAGGAGATTTCTTCTTTCTTCCAGGTTGCTTCTCTCCTTGATTAGTTTCCATCCTTCAAGTCCTTTGGAGAATAGGTTGATAGGTTGATCCCTCTTCGTTGTGGCAGCCCCGTAGATTTTGCAAGAGTGCTATCATTTCACCTCCCCTCCACCGTGTTTTGTTGCTGGAATCCGTCAGCATTCTCCGGATCCCCTCCATGGTCTTCAACACCATCTATCAAGGTGATGTGTTGTCGAGGGGCTTTTGACACTTGACACTTAGTCCTTCTTTTCATTAAACTAGACATACCCCCATTCCTACAATCTTCCTTCATATAGAATAGAATAACAGAGTTGGAAGGGACCTCAGAGGTCTTCTAGTCCAACCCCCTGCTAAGGCAGGAAATCCTCCACCACTTCAGACAAATGGTTATCGAATCTCTTCTTTAAAACTTCCAGTGTTGGAGCATTCACAACTTCTGGAGGCAAGTTGTTCCACTGATTAATTGTTCTAACTATTTAACTATTTAACTGTTTAACTATGTTTTAGCCTGCAGTCCCCTAATCATCTTTCTTGCCCTCGGAAGAAGGCAATGGCAAACCACATCTGAAACGTTTATTGATGGAACCCAACAACTCACATCTAGCTCTAGAAAAGGCCCTTCTTGAGAATTGTGTCTGGTTTTGTTGTCATGAGTTTGGCCTTCTGTACACATGGATTGCCAACGTGATGGCCAACGTCCAATGTGTTCTGTCCCCAACCCCACGCACACACACCAACAGACGTTCAGGAGTTAAGGACCAAACCAGCTGGCAAAATCCTTTTCCTTATGATAATGGAACTTGGCAACAACCTAGTGGCTGCCTGCCAAGAGTTTATTATTTACAAAGAGGAGAGATAACTTCTCCCCACTTCTGATACATCAAAGGAAAGCAGCTCAATAATTACAATCAAGTCCAGAGATAATCCAGTCTTAAAGCAAAAGTCCGGCAATGCAGAATGGCGTGGAAGCTCTCAGCTTTGTTCGTCACAAAGTTTGACTGGCCACCACGCTCCCTTTTATATCCTGTGGGGGTGTGGTCCAGTGACTCAGCCTAATCTCGGGCATGCCTTTTCTTCTGTTGTGCGCGCTTATCTCTGCGACGCTGGCGTGGATCCAGCCAAGACTCATTACCCTCATCACTGTCCACCTGTGGCTGCGTGGACGTGCTTGGCCCCGGCCCTATCTCTTGCCCTTCGGCGGACACCGAAGGCATTGCCAGAGAGGAGGGTCCTGGAGAGGGAGGCCTTGCCAGCTCCTCTCCTTCACTCTCGGAGTCCTCTCCTCCCGATGACACAAGCTCAGGCAGCGGAGCCACAACACAATGATGGATATGGCACAAGAACAAGAAGAATACATGTAGTCCTCAACTTACATCCAGAAAACAGTAACTTACTATTGTTTTTCATGCTTATGAACATTGCAGCATCCCCATGGTCATGTAGTCAAAATTTGGACACTTACCAACTGACAGTTGCAGTGTCCCTGGGCACACATGATCCCCTTTTGTGATCTTCTGACAAGCAGAAGGGGGAAGCCAGATTCACTTAACAACCATGTTACTAACTGATTACAGATTACAGATTACCAGAGTTGGAAGGGACCTTGGAGGTCATCTAGTCCAACCCGCCCACCCAAGGAGGAGAGCCTACACCATCTCTGACAAATGGCAGTCCAATCTCTTCTTGAAAGCTTCCAGGGATGAAGCTCCCGCAACTTCCGAAGGCAACTTCTGTTCCATGGGTTGATTGTTCTCACTGTCAGAAAATTTCTCCTTATTTCCAGGTTGAATCTCTCCTTGTTCAGCTTCCATCCATTATTCCTTGTCTGGCCTTCAGGGGCTTTGGAAAACAGTGTGACCCCCCCCCTCCTCTTTGTGGCAGCCCTTCAAATATATAACTTAACACCTGCAGTGATTTACTGTGGCAGGAAAGGTCGTAAAATGGAGCAAATTTAGCTTAACAACTGTCTCACTTAGCGACAGACATTTGGGGCTCCATTGTGGTCGTAACTCAAAGACTACCTGCATTTCACCTGAGTCCTGGTTTTTTCCCCCTCAGTGCTCCTTGATTTTCAGCACTGAAGCTTACAGAAGCTTTGCGTGTTGAGCTATCAGATCACCTATTCACAGGTGTCCCCTGAATATTCTAGGCCCGTGATGGTGAACCTATGGCACATGTGCCATAGGTGGCACACGTAGCCATATTGGTGGGCATGCCAGCTGATTTTCGGGCCTTCCAGACCCACTGGAAGTCAGCAAATGGGCTGTTTCCAGCCTCCGGAGGGCCTCCGGAGAGGTGGGGAAGACCGTTTGCGCCCTCCCCAGGCTCCTAGAAAGGCTCTAGAGGCTGGGAAGAGAGAAAACCATGCCATCACATGCCAGGAGCAGGCGGGGGTGGTGGTCGCGCATGCATGTGTGGGAGCAGGGCGCATAAAATTATGGGTGTGGGCGAGTATGCACGCAACCCTCCCCCCCCCGCTCCTGGCACGCGATGGCAAAAAGGTTAGCCATCACTGTTCTAGGCTATTCAGTCTCCTCTGCTGAAGGGTATTTCCCTTTGCATGCTCAATTATCTGCACTGGATGTATATTATATCTGTCACCATTGCTTGTTTTTCAGATTAGTTCTGCGTGTCTTGAAAGCCTCACGGTTCTCTTGGAAGCCGGGATTAAAATTATTTCAACAAGTAAAGAGAATCTCTGCTCCTTAGCTTCTCCTGTATCAATGGCAAGAGATGGTCGCCGTTATGTTTACCTAAATACTCAGCCTTGGAGACCAAAAGGTTTATAATAGCCCAGTAGGGGAACGACTGCTGCAAGCTGGCTCTGTTTATAGACTCATCTTGAGCTCTGTTTCCCAGTCAACCCTTTTTCAAGAGGTTGTTTTGTTGCAAATGATTTAGTTGTGCCTCAAAAGGAAAAGGAAACCAACTCTTAAACATCTGTGCTTTTCTTTCCCTCCCAACTGACTGTTATAAGGTTTGTTTCCACCATAGAAATACGTTGTGGGTAGACGGGGGGCTTTCTAACATGTATATAAATTTTGCAAAAAGTTTTGATGGGAAGGCTGATAACAGAGTAACAGAGTTGGAAGGAACCTTAAAGATCTTCAACTCTAACCCTCTGCTCAAGTAGGAGACTCTATATCTGTGATGGCGAACCTATGGCACGTATTCCACAGGTGTCACGCAGAGTCATATTGGTGGGCACGCGAGTGTTGCTCTAGCTCAGCTCAGGCGTGCATGCGTGCGCCGGCTACCTGATTTTTGGGCCTTACGGGCCCACTGGAAGTCCGCAAATGGGCCGTTTCTGGCCTCCGAAGGGCCTCTGGGGGGTGCGGAAGGCCGTTTTCACCCTCCCCAGGCTCCAAGAAAGGCTTTGGAGCCTGGGGAGAGTGAAAAATGGGCCTATCGGGCCCACCGGGCCATCATGTGCCAAAAGCGGGGGTTACGGTTAGGGTTAGGGATTAGAGTGTGGGGGGGTCGCGCGCACATGCACGGGGGGGCAGGGTGCATTGAATTATGGGTCTGGGCACGTGCGCGTGTGACACACACACACACACACACACGTGCTCCCCCCTCTTTTGGCACGCGACAGCAAAAGGGTTAGCCATCACTGCCTTATATCATTTCAGACAAATGGCTGTCCAGTCTCTTCTTAAAAATCTCCAATGATGGACCATTTACAACTTCTGAAGGCAAGTTGTTCCATTGGTTAACTGTTCTCATTGCCAGGAAATTTCTCCTTATATGTAGGTTGCTTCTCTACTTGATTAGTTTCCGTCCATTATTTCTTGTCCTGCCTTCTGAGACTTTGGAGACTCTCCTCAAGCGAGCGGCTGGCCGCCCTGCACGCGCTTTTGCTGCGCTTTGACCAAGACCACCGGCTCACTTGAGGAGGGTCTCCCCACTCGTGTGTACACTCCTGACCCCACCACAGCCAGCCAGGGGATCGCGAGGAGGAGGAGGAGGAGGAGGAGGAGGAGGAGGAGGAGGAGGAGGAGGAGGGTCACCTGAAGACCTCTACTATGGTTCACGTTCATTCCTCAGCCAGCCCAGATTTCCAACAAGGAGTAGTGAAGAGCCCCAAGGAGAGCTCCCCGGCTTAGCCCAGCCTTGGCTTTCCTGACCCCCGGGCATGTGAGGTTTGGCGAGGCCAGCCCCCTTTTCCCGCTGCCCTGAGCTTCTTAAAGCTGTGGCTGGGTGTTTGTTTGTTTGTTTTAATTTGATTTATATGCCACCCTTCTCCGGAGACTCAGGGCGGCTTACAATGCGTTAAGCAACAGCCTTCATACTTTTGTATATTTTATACAAAGTCAGCTTATTGCCCCCACAAACTGGGTCCTCATTTCACCTACCTTAGAAAGGATGGAAGGCTGAGTCAACCTTGAGCCTGGCAAGATTCGAACCTGCAGTAATTGCAGGCAGCTGGTCTTAATAACAGGGTGCTTTAGACCACTGTACTACCAAGGCTCTTGGTAGTTGCAGGCCCGTCCCCCTTTCTGGTGTCCCATCCTCCTGGATTTCATTCCCACCTCACCAGTCCTTGTGTTAGTGAGGCCGGCATCGGTTACAGCCGAGTTGGGCCAGTGTCTCGGGCGGAGAGCAGGTTGCGCATCTCCCCAAGTGACCGAGGCATGCCCTGCACCAACAAGGGCTGGAAGAAGCTCCAGCAGGAGTGAGGCACCGGAGAATGATCCCCGGCCATTTCTCCAGCCCCCCCTCCATCACCCTTACCTTCTCAGGCCAGGCGAGACAAGAGAGGGTGAAGGGCGGGGCCAGCCAGTGATGGAACAGGGAGCCGCAGCAGAGGGCCCAAAGAGCCACAAGTGGCTCTGGAGCTGCAGGTTGCCGACACCCGAACTAGACATATCCAATTCCTGCAAATGTTCTTTGTATGTTTTAGCCTCCAGCCCCCTAATCCTCTTTGTTGTTCTTCTCTGCACTCTTTCCAGAGTCTCAACATCTTTTTTTATATCATGGCGACCAAAATTGGATGCCATATTCCAAGTGTGGTGTTACCAATGAGATGTTCTGTGAGTTCCATTTTCCAAAGTTAGTTTTTATTTTAATTAGGTATGGGCCAAATTATTTAATATTTTTTAAATTGTTTTTTAAATTTTATATCTGTGTGTTTTAGTCTGGCTGTACACCCCCCCTGAGTCCCTTTGGGAAAAGGACGGTATATAAATTAAATTAATAAAATAAAATAAATAAATAAATAAGGATGGTACATAGCTTGCCATGACTAACATAATAGGTGGCCTTTCTAGAATCAATGAAGCATATCCTGACATCTTGGTGGATGTTCTTTGGTTTTCTCAATTATGCAGCATGTGTCGCCAATAATGTGCTATGTTCTTCAGCTTTTGCTAAAGCCAATTTGAACAACTTGCATGTCTTATTCCCTGTAAGAATCTAACCTTCGTTGGATGATCCTAAACATTATTTGGCTACCATGTGGCATTAAGGCTGTTGTACAATCGTTTGCACACTCTCTTAAATCTCCTTCTTTGGTGTTGGAACGTAGATGGACCTTTTCCAGTCAGTTGGCCATTGTGTCATTCTCCAAATTTGTTGACACAGCTTGGTAAGAACCTTGATGGATTCTTCTTCTGTAGCTTGCATTGTTTCTGTGAGTTTTCCAGCAGTTCCTGTAAGCTTCCAACCTCAAAACTCTTGATTTTCAAGTCTCAGAACTTCTTGTGTGATCCTTCAGATATGCTGAAATTTTAGCCATTTCAGCTAAATTAGTTACTTTCAATATCCAATCATCAATAGTAGGCAAAAAGTCCTTCTTCCAGTGTTGTGCTACCAACAATCTTGCTACTGTTATCAAGTTCAAAATCAATTTAGTCTCTGCAACTGTACAGTCCGTAGTTATACCCAATAAAAACAACTGTGGAACTGCTGGAAAAAGATTTGGTGGGTGATGCAGAATATTCTTAAAAAGAGATTGAAATTTACTGTGGAGTAAATTTCAATCTCTTTTTAAGAATATTCTGCATCACCCACCAAATCTTTTTCCAGCAGTTCCTGTAAGCTTCCAACCTCAAAACTCTTGATTTTCAAGTCTCAGAACTTCTTGAAAATAGTTAATATCTTCTAAAGCAGCGGTCACCAACTGGTGGTCCACAAGAAAATTTTTGGTGGTCCACAGAAAAATTATTTGCATTTTTTATATTGCACGAAATCAAGGGTCCTCAAACTACCAGCTGAATGCCATCTCTGGTCATATCCCTCCTCTTCTCTTGAGAGAGGGCTGTTCGATTTTAATGTAGATGGCCTCTTTGACCCCTCTTTCAAACCAGCAGTCCTCTTTGTCCAGAATGGGTTCTGTCAAGAAATTTCTCCTTAATTCTAAATTAGATCTCTCTTCGATAAGCTTACATCTGTTACTTCTTGTTCTGCCTTCAGGTGCTTTGGAGAATAGGTCGGCCCCTCTTCTCAGTGACAGCCCCTCAGATATTGGATGACCACTATCATAAAAAACTCAGTTTCTTCATTTGCTGTTGAGAATGTGCCTGCAAATGTCCCTGGAAATAAAAGGCATCGATGATCTGTTGACTCTACTAGGGCATTCAGCAAAAAGGACTTGGTCACCTCTGAGCAAAGTTATTAAGGGTCAGCTCCCAGGTCTCCTCTGATAAGGCAATAACTACGTTCCAGTCTGCATATTAATTCAAGGAGAGGTCAGGAATAATATCTGAGAGAGCCATGTAGGTTAATTGAAAGGGTGAGAGGGAGATTTGGGGACTTGTTGGGCTTCTCAAAGCAATGAATTCCATTTGTATTCATCCACCTCTGCTATGGCAGATTTGGGGACGGACGTTTACGTGGAAATGCTGCTGAGAATTGATTGGGTTCCATTTGTCTGTCCTCTACATTTTAATTGAAATCAATTCCTGGGTGTTATCAGGAAGGGATAAACATGACAAGAATCTCATTGTTGAACCCCGGCCCGGGACTTGCCATACCTGAGTTGGCCACGCCCACACGGTCACATGAGCACCGAGCCACACCTACCCAGCTGGTCATTAGGGCAGAGAACCGGTTGTTAAATTATTTGAATCCCACCACTGGTCATAAGAGTGAGACACCTACGTAATCATGACCATTTTTACAGTGATTTGTTAAGCAATTCACACTGCTGTATATTTAAATCCATTCTCCTAGTTGGGTGTTTTTGCTGGAAATCAGCAAAAAAATGCCTGAAAGCAGCCAAACACGTCATAAATCATGGATATGTGACTGTGGGGCACTGAAATCAGATGTAAGTGTAGACCAGTTGCCAAGTGCTCAAAATGTGGTCATGTGACTTTAAAGGCTTTATGACCCATAAAGCACCCTTTCCAAACTGTTGAAATTCTGAATGGCTGTTAAACAACCAGTCATAAATCAAGGACTACAGGTACACTCCGCACATAGCTTGAATTGGTTTTTCTCCTTGGTAGTTCCTTGATTAGGGTATGGTTTTCTGCTTGATTGTTTGTCTGGTCTTAATCCCTGCTTATCTGAGTGGTTTTGTGCTTGCTTGTTTCTTTGTTGTTTGTTGGTTTTTTTGCTACACAGTTCTCTCCTGAGCTACAGATATTCATTTTTATTGGAAAATGAATTCATTTTCATTTACACCTTCAGCGTAAAGTGGCATGATCACATGATCTTAATGCAAACCAGTGATCCGTCTAACACAGAGCAAATATAAAAGGTTTTTCTTATAAAAGCATAGTTGGTAAATATTACTGGCCATCATTCCTTTAAAGTGACTCCACACTGATTTTGGTGTTTTTTTTAACTTTCCAAATAAGGAATTTCACCAATCTCAGGGCAATGTTTTTTTACCGAAGAAAATTTTAATACTCAGTAGGAAATTTTTTTTTTATTTATTTATATTATATTTCACTTCCTCCATTGGTCATTGGTCAAAATACAGATTTTCCTCTGGTTTAATCCTTTTTCAGTTGTTTGGGCACAGTTTGGCCTAATGGTTACGGCAGCAGGCTAGAAAGCGGGAAGACCGTGAGTTCAAGTCCTGCCTTAGCCATCAAAGCCAGCTGCGTGCCTTTGGGCCAATCACCAGAGGATTGTGAGTTCCAGTCCTGCCTTAGGAATGAAAGCTGACTAGATGACTTTGGGCCAATCACCAGGAGACGGCGAGTTCTAATCCTGCTTTAGGAATGAAAGCTGATTGGCTGACTTTGGGCCAATCATCAGGAGACTTTGGGCCAATCATCAGGAGACGTCTAATCCTGCTTTAGGAATAAAAGCAGATTTGGGGCCAAACAATCATTCTCTCTCTCAGTCTGATCCACCTCACAGAGTGGTTGTTGTGGAGAAAACAAGAGGAGGAAATTGTGTTGGATACGTTTGCCACTTTGAGTTATTGGCAAAAATAATAATGGTGGGACATAAACAAATAAGTAAGTAAGTAAGTAAGTAAGTAAGTAAGTAAGTAAGTAAGTAAGTAAGTAAATAATTGCAGAATCTAATCTAGGTCTGCGTACAAGAACAAATACATAATTTAATTAAAAAAAAAATAATTCTTGCATGCAGTCCATTCTCAAAGATTTTATTCCACAATATTTATTTATTTGTTTGTTTGTTCTTGTCTACCGACCCCGGCTTGATCCTGCAATAAATAAATTACTTAAATATGGCTCTAGTCCAAGGGTAGGATTCACTTACCTTCGCTACCGGTTCGCAAAAGTGAGCACGTGCGCCACCTCCACACATGCGCAGGGACTTCCGCGCATGCACAGAAAGTCAAAAATTGGACGTGATGATGTCCGGATGAGTGGGCGGAGCCTCCCGCAGCCGCTGCTACCGATTCGTCCGAACCGGATAGAACAGGCTGAATATCAACACTGCTCCAGTCCTGTGCTCACTGAACTCAGATGGATTTTTTTCCATAGGGAAAACATTTCTAGATGCGTTAGTTCAGTGCTTTGTTGTTGTTGTTGTTGTTGTTGTTGTTGTTACACATCCCACCTACTCACAAATTTTAATAAATAAGCAGGAAGGATATTCATCAGGAATACAGTGTGTGTGAAATTACCTTGGCAAACACATACCCCTCGTTGTAGTTACCATTGGAGATTGATATAAATCCAGTCAGTTTTACTATTTGCGTTAGTAAGAGAATCTTCTCAAAAGTTTTTCGTATTTCCCCCCCCAAAAAAAACGGGAGGGAGAAGCAATTAACAGTCTTTGTGTGTTTGTCATTTGTAATGCTTTCCGCAGATTCTGCATTCAGTTCTTGTATATGATTTCTCCTAATCGATGTGGGTTTTAATGCAAATTCCACAGCATACCAGTCTCGATGCAAATTTCCCCAACGCTCTTCTCTTTTTTTTAATGTAAATTTCCCTAAAGTGGGCTTTGAAAATGTAAATTCCCCTAAAGAAAGTTCGTTTCTCTTTTTAAATAACTTCCCTTAATATGCGCTTATTCAAAACGTAACCATCCCCAACAACTGTCTTTCTGTAACGCGGATTTCCAAAGCCTCTCTTCATTTTGGCGGAAGTTTTGCTTAATGACTGCACGTTCCACTTTAGAACTGCAGTTAAGTTATTGAACAACCATGGCAAAAAAAGGGGGGTCATAACATTGGGATGACTCACTTAATGACCATGATGGAAGACCCCCCCCTTCTAGAAGAATGAAATATTTTGAGAAATATTAAAAAGGCAGAATATTATATTTCCCTAAAGGAGGAATGGAGAAACATGCTCTTGGAGACACAGTCCTCACCTCTCGTAATAGCCCCCAGCAGACACTTTGTGCGCATTAAGAAAGACTGGGCCAGCCTATCTACAAAACAAAAGATTTTTAGCTCCAGGATGATGGAGACATCATCCTGGAGATTTTTAGCTCCAGACATGACCCTCCAGGACATAATAGGATTAACCCACTAGCCTCTCTTCTTTTTCAGCAGTGTCTTCGCAAGGAATTCTTTCTTGCTGTAGACTTTTGATGTGAGACAAACACAACCCAATAAACTGGGAGTGGGGGTGTGATGGGTGTGTGATGTGTGATAGGACAGTTTGTATTCAGGATGTGTAAAAGGATCCAATCTAGATCATTCACCCAAACTCATTGGTTGCAATGAACAAGGACATACATTCAATTTTGCAGCTACGAAGATTGTTGGCTGAGCAGGTACAAAAATAGCCAGAGAAATGATTGAAGCGTGGGAAACGGGTCCCTTGTCAGTTAACAGGAGTGCTGATTTACCACCAGTTTAACAGATACTTAAGAACCGAGGTCTTGGCAGCACAAGGAAACAACAGCCAAATAGTCGGCTATCAACACAACAATCCACCAATAGGAAGCCACACACAACCAGGCACCACATAAATACGATGCATAGAATAACTCAAAGCACATATTCTGGTAGAAAGAAGTTCAAGGAGGATGGGATCCAGCATGAATCTGAATGCTAGGAAGATTACATTTCTGGTCCCACTGATTGACTCATATTGGACCTTGCAATATTACCTGGGAAACGTATATTTGCCCGCATTCGTAAAATGTGAAAAAGTATAAATTACTTCATATTTAATGTTTTAATGGTTGCAACACTGTTTTTATGATGTTTGTATGCCACTTACAAAGAGTCACTTGATGGGCAACATATACATATAATACATGAATGAATGAATGAATGAATGAATGAATGAATGAATGAATGAATGAATGAATTGATAGAAGATAATATTTGTACTCAAGCACATCTTCTCTAGGTTTGTACAACAACTAAGCAGGTTCAGGAAAAGACTATGGCATCCTTGGTGTTCTCTCAGCTTGGTTGTTTTACTTGCAGACATTTCATTACCCAACTAGTGAACACCATCTGGGCTAGAAGGGAGTAGGGTTTTTGGAGAGGACGAGGAGGAGGAAGAGGAGGAGGAGAAGGAGTACTATAGGGGGTCCTTAATGTTCTCTAAACTTAATTATTTTCTTACAGACATTTCATTACCCAACTGGGCAACATCATCAAAACTAGAATGGAGTGGGGTTCGTGGAATAATGATAGAGGAGGAGGAGGAGGAGGAGGAGGAGGAGGAGGAGGAGGAGGAGGAGGAGGAGGAGGAGGAGGAGGAGGAGGAGGAGGAGAGGGAGGTGGTGGAGGTGGAGGAAGAGAACTATGGAGAGGTCCTTGGTGTTCTTTAAGCTTGATTATTTTCTTACAGACATTTCATTACCCAACTGGGCAACATCATCAAAACTAGAATGGAGTGGGGTTCGTGGAATAATGATAGAGGAGGAGGAGGAGGAGGAGGAGGAGGAGGAGGAGGAGGAGGAGGAGGAGGAGGAGGAGGAGGAAGAGGAGAGGGAGGTGGTGGAGGTGGAGGAAGAGAACTATGGAGAGGTCCTTGGTGTTCTTTAAGCTTGATTATTTTCTTACAGACATTTCATTACCCAACTGGGTAACATCATCAGAGCTAGAAGGGCCTGGGGTTCAGTTTCTAGCCCTTCAAGCACCAACGATGTTATCTAGTTGAGAAATGGAACACCTGCAAGAAAACAATGAAGCTCAGGGAGCACCAAGGACCCCATAAATAAATATGAGGGCCCGGGATAATGATTGCGTGGAAGCAGACATCAACCCTCTTCTAGCTGGTAGAGCTAGAGTGGTTGCAGTGAGAAGAGAAAGGGGGTATTGACATTGTATCAGGGAACGAATGTGGGTCTTAGAATGAAGAACAGATATTCCTAGGCAAAAAGGAATTGTAAACAATAAAGAAGAAGACCTTGATAGGCATAAAACAGATTTGTTACCAACGATTTAAGTCCAAAACTACCAAAAAAAAATACATGTAGTCCTAGGGAGGGGATAGGGAGGGAAGGAGAGAGGGAGAGAGGGAGGGAGGGAATCGGTAAGGGATAGGGATGGAAGGGAGGAAGGAAGGAAGGAAGGAAGGAAGGAAGGAAGGAAGGAAGGAAGGAAGGAAGGAAGGAAGGAAGGGAAAGAGGGAGGGAAGGGATAGGTAGTGGATAGGGATGGATGGAGATGTAGATGGCGAGAGGGAGGGAGGGGGGATAGGGATGGATAGAGGTAGGGAGGGATGGAGAGAGGAAGGGGGGAGGGGATAGGGAGGGGATAGGGAGGGAAGGAGGGAGGGAGGGAATCGGTAAGGGATAGGGATGGAATGAGGGAAGAAAGGAGGAAGGAAGGAAGGAAGGAAGGAAGGAAGGAAGGAAGGAAGGAAGGAAGGAAGGAAGGAAGGGAAGGAGGGAGGGAAGGGATAGGTAGTGGATAGGGATGGATAGAGATGGAGATGGAGAGAGGTTGGGAGGGATGGAGAGAGGAAGGAAGGGAGGGAGGGGGATAGGGAGGGGATAGGGAGGGAGGGAGGGAGGGAAGGGATAGGGAGGGGATAGGGATGGAATGAGGGAAGGATGGAGGGATGGAAGGAAGGAAGGATTGCTATAATCATTTCTAATCTCTTCCAGTCTCCAACTCACCGCTTGTAGGTATCTAAAATAGCTCCTTATCCTGTTTATGTTGTAGTTGGATAAATGAACAGTGCTGAGGTTCAGAAGTTCTCATCTGTTTCTTGGCACTCAAAACCGAAGCAAATCGTTCCTCGACTTCTAGATTGAATTGGAGAAATATTTACCATTCCGGGGATACTAACGCCCTAGGATGACAAGGGCCATTAGAAACAGGGAGCCAAGAATCTTCTCCAATTTCAAATGTCATCAAGTCTCTGTTTTGAAATATTTTTAGCCAGCCATTCCCGATAACCGATCTTGACACGAGTCCCAGAAGTCATTACTATACAGCCTTACTTCAGAGTGGACTAATTGAATTAAGGGGGAAAGGGAAGAAGATGGGAACGGCTGCCTCCGTCCCTCAAGGGTGGCCAAGGACCATGTAATTCAGGGAACTCTATTATTGATGAGCAACCTAGCATTTTAACGTTCCCTGCTTTATTGTAATTGCTGTTGTAAAATTGAATGTCAACCTCTCTTGGCTAATTACGGCTTCAAAGGCAAATGAAATACCAATTCTTCATTTTCAATACAATCACTTTGTGTGTCTCGTCGGATATCCCTGTGGATAGGGGAAACAAATAAGACCAAGATCGTGATGGCGTCATTTTTTGTTTATTAATTGTGTTTGCTAATACGGATCATTTTTGGCTAACGTGGTCCTAAATGTCTGGATAAGAAAACATATTTTTAAATATTTTTTAATTGGTTTGTTATCTTAAATTGGGACCAAATTAATATATATCCTTTTAACTGTTTTTAATGTTTGTATTGTATGTTTTTATCTGGCTGTACACCGCCCTGAGTCCCTCGGGAGAAGGTGCGGTATATAAATCTGAAATAAAATAAAATAAATAAAATCATGGTCCACTTCAGGGGTGAAATCCAGCAGCTTCTGACAGGTTCTGAAGAACCGGTAGCGGAAATTTTGAGTAGTTTGGAGAACCTGCAAATACCACTTATGGCTGGCCAGAGAGTGGGGTGGGAATGGAGATTTTGCAATATCCTTCCCCTGGAGTGGGGAGGGAATGGGGATTTTGCAGTATCCTTCCCCTAGAGTGGGGAGGGAATGGGGATTTTGCAAAATCCTTCCCCTGCCATGCCCACCAAGCCACACCTACCAAGCCACCACGCCCACCAAGCCACGCCCACAGAACCAGTAGTAAAAAAAAATGAATTTCACCACTGGTCCACTTCCAGGAAAGCTAAGAGAATAGCAGGAAAAGGAAAGTAGGAGATAAAGATAAGGAAGGGGAGAATTGTCTCATTCTTACTCTGAAGATCCAACAAAGTGGCCATAGCTAGAAAACTTTTTTAAAGTTACAACTTCCGACACATTTTACGGAGATATTTACGTGAGCGAGATTCGAACAGCTTGACACAATGGTCAGAGATAGGAGATTCCATTCTATACCCTACAATGGACGTATTTACATTTGCGGAGAGGCAGAAGTAGAAGAACTGGCTCACATCCTATTTGATTGTTGCCTGTGTAAGAGGGTGAGGTTCTGATCCGGATCCCAAACACGACAAACCCTCTGTAGTTAAATAAATGTTCCCTTTATTAGGAGCACCAGCAGCCCAGGCAAAAAGTCTCTCTCTCACACACACACACAACAGGCTAACAAGACTGTCCGGCAGGGAGTTGAATAGTTGTCGGCCACATCTATTCATCTCTGCCCCCTGCCTTTTATCCCCAAAGCTAGGGTGGGGCTTCACTAGCAGAAGCCCCACACTAGCCTCTTCTGTCCTAAGGATTGGCCCATAGATTTCCACTGCTCTCCTCTCCTCTGCCCTCTGTGCATCCATGTGTCTGTTCTGTCCCCATCTCACACACGCACACAAACAGATAGCCAGGGGTTAAATAAAACTGGCAGACAACAAATTCTTTCGATAAGAGGATTGGCAGCAACCCAGTAGGTGCTTGCCAAGAACTTTACTCAGAGGGAGGGGTTGTTCCTCTGACAGATAAACCCAAACAAGATACACACAGTTCAAGAATTGTCAAGTCCAGTCCATATTAAATCCAAGGCAGATAATGTTGTTTCAAAGATACAATGTGACTCGCTAGTAGTTTGTTTTGTCCGTCACAGAGTCTGAATGGCCACCTCACCCCCTTTTATCCCCTGTGGGGTGTGGTCCAGTGACTCAGCTTAATCTCTGGCACGCCTCCTTTTCTGCTGTGTGCGCTTGTCTCTCCGACGCTGGCGTGGATCCAGCCAAGACTTATCTCCGTCACTGTCCGACTGCGAGGAGATACCTGGCTCCTGGCCAATCTCTTCTCCTTCGGGAGACACCTGAGGCATTGCCAGAGAGGAGGGTCCTGGAGAGGGAGGCCTGGCCAACTCCTCTCTTTCATGTTCGGAGCCTTCTCCCTCCGATAAGTCGACCTCAGGGGTCGGAGTCATAACAGCGTCAGGCACTGGACCCAGCTGTTCCTCCTCTTCTTCATCAACCATCTCCAGACCTGGGGGATGTTGACTGTCCATCTGAGGGCTGACAGACAGCTCAGGCTCCACCTTTGTTGCTCTCTCTGAGAACTCCATTCCCTCTTCCCCCTCAGAGCTCTCAGGTTGGATCATGTGACTCCAGGATTCTGCAGCCGTCATAAATAGGAAGCAGTTACTGAGTGCCTGAATTTTGATCACATGATCCTGGGAATGCTGCAACGGTTGTAAGTGTGGAAAAAATGGTCCTAAGTCACATTTTTCATTGCCGTTGTAACTTTGAATGGTCCCTAAATGAACTGCTGTAAGTTGAGGACTATGTGTATTTATTAAATTTATTCGCTGCCCATCTCCACTTTAGAATGGCAGTTAAGTTATTGAAAAACCATGGCAAAAGGGGGGGGGGTCATAACATTGGGATGACTCACTTAATGACCGTGAAGAAAGACCCCCCCCTTCTAGAAGAATGAAATATTTTGAGAAATATTAAAAAGGCAGAATATTATATTTCCCTAAAGGAGGAATGGAGAAACATACTCTTGGAGACATAGTCCTCACCTCTTGAAATAGCCCCCAGCAGATACTTTGTGCCCATTAAGAAAGACTGGGCCAGCCTATCTACAAAACAAAAGACTTTTAGCTCCAGGATGATGGGATTATTATTATTATTATTATTATTATTATTATTATTATTATTATTATTATTATTTATTAGATTTCTATACCGCCCTACTCCCGAAGGACTCAGGGCGGTGCACAGCCAAACAATAAAAACACATACAATACAAAATTTAAAAAATAGAATAAAATCAAATTAAATAATTTTGGCCCCGACAAATTTAAAACCCCAAACTTTTAAAACCAATTTAAAATTGAATATATAAATACTAAAAAATATTTAAAATATTTAAAATATTTAAAATTTTAAAAATCTTTTATAAAAGAGGGGGAAAATTAGGCCAGGCCGGTCTGGTGAAATAGTAAGGTCTTTAAGGCGCGGCGGAAGGTGCGCAGATCCGGGATCCTCCGTATCTCTGGGGGGAGCTCGTTCCAGATAGTAGGTGCCCCCACAGAGAAGGCTCTCCCCCTGGGGGCCGCCAGTCGGCATTGTTTGGCTGACGGCACCCGGAGGAGCCCCTCTCTATGGGAGCGTACTGGTCGGTGGGAGGCTATTGGTGGTAGTAGGCGGTCCCGCAAGTACCCGGGTCCTAAGCCATGGAGCGCTTTAAAGGTGGTAACCAAAACCTTGAAGCGCACCCGGAAGACCACCGGGAGCCAGTGCAGCTCGCGCAGGAGAGGTGTTACATGGGAACGCCATGTCGCTCCCATTACCACCCGCGCGGCCGCACTCTGCGCCAGTTGGAGCCTCCGGGTGCTCCTCAAGGGGAGCCCCATGTAGAGAGCGTTGCAATAGTCCAGGCGGGAGGTGATAAGGGCATGAGTGACCGTGCGTAAAGAGTCCCGATCCAGAAAGGGATGCAACTGGCGAATCAGGCGAACCTGATGAAAAATCCTCCCGGTCACGGCCGTCAAGTGCTCTTCTAAAGACAGCCGTGAGTCCAGGAGGACGCCCAAGTTGCGAGCCCTCTCCGTGGGGGCCAATGATTCGCCCCCAATAGTCAGTGATGGCGTCAACTGACTATATCGGGACGTCGGAAACCACAGCCACTCAGTCTTGGATGGGTTGAGCCTGAGCCTGTTCCTCCCCATCCAGATCCGTACGGCCTCCAGGCACCGGGACATCACTTCAAGGGCATCGTTGGGGTGATCCGGGGTGGAGATGTACAGCTGGGTGTCGTCAGCGTACTGATGGTACTCCACCCCGAAACCACGGATGATCTCACCCAGCGGCTTCACATAAATGTTGAACAGGAGAGGCGAGAGGACCGACCCTTGCGGCACCCCACATATGAGGGGCCTCGGGGTCGACCTCTGTCCCCCTGTCAACACAGACTGCGACCGGTCAGAGAGAAAGGAGGAGAACCACCGCAACACAGTGCCTCCCACCCCCAACTCTTCCAACCGGTGCAGCATGATACCATGGTCGATGGTATCAAAAGCCGCTGAGAGATCTAACAGGACCAGGACAGAGGAGCACCCCCTGTCCCGAGCCCTCCAGAGATCATCAACCAACGCCACCAATGCCGTTTCCGTGCTGTACCCGGGCCTGAAGCCCGACTGGAACGGATCCAGATACGTCGTTTCATCCAGGTGCTGGGGGAGCTGTTGCGCGACCACACTCTCAACAACCTTCGCAACAAAGCGAAGTTTGGAGACCGGACGATAATTTACCAACATTGCCAGGTCCAGGGAAGGCTTCTTGAGGAGAGGCCTCACCACCGCCTCTTTCAAGGCGGCGGGAAAGTCACCCTCACTCAGCGAAGCGTTTATAATCCCCTGGAGCCAGCCTCGTGTCACTTCCCGGGAAGCCAGTACTAACCAGGAAGGACACGGGTCCAATAAACAAGTGGTCGCGTTCAGTCTACCCAGAATCCTGTCCACGTCCTCAGGGGTCACAGGATCAAACTCATCCCAGATAACATTCTCAAGACCTGCCCCCGTCTCTCCCCCTGAGACTACCCAGTCGGAGTCCAAATCTTCCCGAATCTGAGTGATTTTGTCATACAGATACTGAACAAAATCCTCGGCTCTACCCTCCAAGGAGTCCTCCCGCGCTTCCTGGTGGAGCAGGGAGCGGGTCACCCTAAAGAGGGCGGCCGGGCGATTATCTGATGACGCAATAAGAGCAGCAAAATAACTACATTTCGCTGCTTTTATCGCCACTAAGTAATTCCTAATGTGGGATCTTACTAGTGTCCGGTCAGATTCAAGAAGACTGGCCCTCCAACTACTCTCTAGGCGTCTTTTCCGGCGCTTCAACTCCCTCAGCTCCTCGGTAAACCAAGGAGCCAATTGAGATCGGCGCCGGGTCAGAGGCCGCAAAGGCACGACCCGATCCAGAGCACCAGCAGCCGCCCTATCCCAGGCGGCCACCAGGTCTCCAGTCGAGGCGTGTGCCAGAACCTCAGGAAATGGCCCAAGCTCCGTCTGGAATCTGTCAGGTTCCATCAGGCGCCTGGGGCGGAACCATCTGACCGGCTCCGCCTCCCTGGATTAAGACACGACCCTCCAGGACATAATAGGATTAACCCACTAGCCTCTCTCTTTTTTTTCAGCAGTGTCTTTGCAAGCAATTCTTTCTTGCTGTAGACTTTTGATGTGAGAAAAACACAACCCAATAGACTGTCTTCTGGGGGGTGGGGCGTAATGGATGTGTGATGTGTGATAGGATAGTTTGTATTCAAGATGTGTAAAAAGATCCAATCTAGATCGTTCACCCAAACTCATTGGTTGCAATGAACAAGGGCATACGTTCAATTTTGCAGCTATGAAGGTTGTTGGCTGAGCAGGTACAAAAATAGCCAGAGAAATGATTGAAGCGTGAGAAACGGGTCCCTTGTCAGTTAACAGGAGTGCTGATTTACCACCAGTTTAACAGATACACTAGAGTTTATCTCCTAAGGACATTGCATCAGAGTCCAAACTTCAACCAAACCTAAGAACCCGGACAACCTACAGAGCCAGCTATGACCCCCTACAACAGCCAATAGAATACATGTTCTTGCACAGGAACAGGTAGTTCAAGTGCAAAACCCAAGAGAAGGTATAAATACCCCTCGCTCTCAACTCCATGTGGTCAGCTACCCAGAATCAAATGTGCCTGATCTTTTCAAACAGCCTCCATGTTTC